>NC_068985.1:102002050-102011358 GCF_001194135.2 Octopus bimaculoides | reverse complement strand
TATACATATATATATACATATATATATATATATATATATATTATAATTGGTCATACGATCTTGGGCAGCAGCGCCGGCAGCATATATTTTATTTTATTTTACCTACTTTCAGCTCACGAGCTGTGGCCATGCTGGGGCACAGCCATATATGAGTTCTCACTAAAATATGGGAAAATGTAAGTTACAAGGTTCCAAATTCACTTCGAATCTGATTAGACTCTATTAGCAAAGGGTATGCTTACGGACGCACATGTAAACACACACACACACACCACGCACACACATACACACACACACACACATACACATACACACACAGACACAGACACACACGTACACACACACATATAATTAAATTACTATTGCATCATGCTGAGTTTACATGCTTGTTCCACCAAACACTCTCATAGGCATATATATGTGTATATAGACACACACAGATACACACATATACATATATTTGTGTGTGTATATGCATATATATATACATATATGTATATATATATATATATATATATATATATATATATATATATATATATATATATATATATATATATATATATATACATATATATATATACATATATGTATGTATGTATGTATGTATTCACACACACACACATATAGATAGATATAGATGTTATAAATATACATATGCAAAGATATATCGCTTTACAAGAAGCTTCCTATTGAGAGGTATAGGTAAGATGTTAATATATCATGTGATTTTTCTGTATAAATAAATAACATTTGTTTATTTCAAAATTTCCTCATTCCTTTGGTAAGACGCATACTGTATATAACATAGCATAGATAAATATCAACTCTGTAATATATACAGATAAACAATGTAATATCTGCACCTGATTCCTCAGAAGGCTATTACGGTAATTTACATCCATTATGTTGGAAAATATAGGCGAGACATAGCCGAAGGCTTGTAATCTTTATAGAATATTGATGATAGAAAAATACAATTACTTAGTTTTTCTTGTTATACGAAAGTAACACAAGTGCTTGATATGTTTTGTTTTGATTAAACATCTCTTTTAATAGTTTGCTTTATGTTTTTCTTTTAGTTAGTTTTTATGTAGACGTTTTTTGTTCTTTTCGGGGAGCAAATACACGATATGATGGCCTCTGGGTCCCAAAGACGATGCTAATGTAAATTATATATGTATATTGTTTTTTTGGGTCAGCATATATTAACGACACAAACTCTGTTTATTTTTGCTTCATTTATCAGTCACTTTAGGGCACGTTAATAATAATAATAATAATAATAATATTAATAATGATAATAATAATAATTATAGTATTAATAATGATAATAATAATAATAATAATTTCAAATGTGGCCCGTTCATGATCGGGGTAGGTCGATTGCATCAATCCCAAGTGTTCAACTGGTACTCATTTTACCGGAGGAAAAAGAGAGTCGATCTCGAGGGAGGTTTGAACTTAGAACGTATAGAATCAGAAGACATGTCGCTAAACATTTTGCCTGGCGTGCTAATGCCAGATCGCCGAATAATCTCAGTCCAAATATATAAGGTGTTTATACTGAGGACATCATTTTCTTTAAATTTTAAACTTTATTCGAAATCTCATAGAATTAAATGATCGGGTCTCAGAAACCAAACTTCATGAAGTGATGTTTTGTGCACAATTTTTGCTGGAGATCCATTCTTGTTTCCATTCCCGGAGAGCAGCGGGATGGTGCCGTAGGCTTTTCATAACTCAGCGTGTGAGATATTCCTGCACTCACCTACAAGAGAATACTCTTCTTCGTCATTCGAGGACATAGAAAAATCTCTCTTCCTTCTTTTAGATAAATTTAGACCAATTACGGTTTCGTCTGCGTCCGAATGTATTCTTTGTGCAAATAAATGTATTTCATTTGATCTGATTTCTTCAAATGTTCCATTGTAGAACTGTGTGTTGTTGATGCTTAAGGATACAAAACCTGTGCCAAAATAATTCCGCATATCCACTCTTATGTCATGAAATGTCTGTTTGTGTAACAATGTCGATGTTGTTCCGATGGCCTTTGTCGAAACACTTCTTAATAAATATCACTTTAAATATAAAGAATTCTCGCTTAAAAATGCTACGTGTTTCCATTTATGAAACGTGTAAATAGTTACAAGACAATTTTGTTTGCACTGTTCTGATTTCAAAATGTAGACTTAAATATTTAAAAAATGAGAGGATGCAATTAAAGAGTAACGCACAGAGACGTACCAAGTGATATTGACTTCTAAGTCTCAACTTTATAAGACGAAAATTAACATGTGTTATGTGCACAGGTACTGCGAAGTGTTATGTGCCAAAGCGGAGGACAGAATGGGTTTGCAAGACTTAATGCGCGATGATAACGACGTCAGTGACAACGTGCTCAGTGTTGGACGTTGATTAAACGAAGTTTAACATGGAATCTGCTAAAGACAGAATATTTGGTTAAGAACCGGTAAAGAGAACTCTTCCACTGCGTAACCCATCTTGATGCTGTTGTTTAAAGCTACGTACGCTCTGACTGAAAAATGGAAAATTGTGTTCCCACCCATCTCTCTATGAGTATATTTTAGGGACACATCTTACGAACAAAATTTAATGTTATTCATTGAGACTGTGAGATTTGGCTGCTGTTTCTAATATGTCAGCTGTCAAGCTAAGGCTACTTTTTTAGCCTGATGCTCTCCCTTGTTAACTCTAGCCTTTTAGATGAACTATAACAAAAGCTACATTATGAACTGTATCAGTTTTTAAAATTACTATAATTTGTGCAAGATTTGAAGAAGGGAAGCTACTATTTCTAGCAGGCTGATTAATGACGTGTAGGTCTCACTGGCGGTTCTTTCAGCATTTTGCAACAAGTCCATTTCATTAAGCATTAAATTATATCACCCTGATTTCATATTTATATTTTATACGTTTCCAGTTCTTGTTAGGTCTGTGTTTCACACTGCCCTAGGATTTATTATCTCGTTATATAGATAACATTGGTCAATTCTAGGTTCCTTGTGTATGATCAATGTCTTTTTTGTATCTTCTATTTTCTGTCTATTATCACATATTCGCAAATATCATTCACACCATTATGATAAATTCGCATTTTATATCTAAAATAAATATATAACTTATTCTCTAAGTGTTATCTTCACTGTTTGGCTTTTAATACTGAAGTCGGATTATGTATATATTTTTTATTTCAGAATATTTACTATGAAGTGGATATATAAGCCATTCCAATTATTTTCCATAATGGTATTTTTGCTTCTATCAAAATTTGACTATTATATATGTCATTTGAGTGAATTTAGAACAATCACTTGTCATCAGAATTTCTTCAGTTGGAAGTCTAGAAGATTTTTTTTTATGGTCGCTAGAGTGGATATACACTAATATATTTTTTCTTAGTTACATCACTTCTGTTTAATATTATTTTTACTTAACATAAAATAAGAATTATTTGAGTAAATAGCTTCATATACTTGACCATTTTTGCGTATAACTCATGTAAATATAGAAGACAAAGAGTCTGAAATTAATGGCGTCGTGAGGGAAATTGAACATCATCGAGCTTCAGCAGGCCGGTGTGTTAAAGAGAATTTCGGGTTCAGATGCTCTGGATAACTTTTAGAAATATCTGGAGGGGCAATGCTAACAGGGGTAGTGTTAAGTCATGACAACTTTATAGCCATGTTAATCGAGTCAACCTGTCTTACCCAGGAAGTGTGTAAAACCGACATAATTTATCCGCATACATTTGTTTAGAGTTGAAATGTTGTTGGCTGGTGAGGTGTCGAATAGCTTTCCTGCTTGAAGGACAGATCTCAAAATTCTAGTGGAACCATTGCTTATTTGCTCACTTTCCGTGACTAGGAAAGGGCTGATAGTTACACTTTGTCAGTGGTTATGCGAAAGATGTGTAACGGACGGGAATATGACTAAAAATATTCCGTAATGGCTTTTCTCTTTGTGGCAAACTTCTTACAAATTTGTTTAGGTCTCACCAGGAGTGGATGATGAAGGTAACTTTGGAAAATATAGTCCAGAATTGCGTTAACACAACTCTCTTCAATTCGAGAAACTATTTACTACCATTAAGTATTATGAACAGTTTAAGGGGCCAGCAAAATCGATGTATAGTCTCGACCACGGTATATCTACTTTTCGTCAAGGTCTCCGTCCGTTTTTATCGATTATGTGGCTCGAGTATCTAATTATTTTCAGAAAGAACTCACGTTCTTTCTTCACTTATCTTCAAACCGTATTCTCTTATTTTCTCGAATACCCTTTTTACGTGTTTGACATGTTCGTGTGATTCGCTTTTTACTAGGATACCTTCTAAATAAGCGATAGCAAAACCACTGTCCGCCAACACAGTATCCATTACTTGTTGAACTATGGAAGGGGCCACTTTTACATCGAAGAGAAGCCAATTACATTTAGATGTGCCATGGTGTGTATTAATGGCTAATAAGTGTGAGCATTCTTCTACTTGGATTTGTAAATATGCCTCCGAGAGATCTGATTGGGAAATGTTTCTTCCATTCAATTTTGCGAAAACGTCCTCTGGTTAGGACTTGGCAATGGGTAGTTATGTGAGATTAAGCAATCGTTTAAACCCGTTGGAAAATCTGCACAGACTCTTAATTTATTATTTTTCTATTCCTCGTAGACCGTACGTGCTGCCCAATCTGAGTGGTCCATCTTCTCGATTATTCTTGAACTTTCAAGTCTTTTAAGTTAAAACTTAGGTAAATATGCTATTTTTTATTAGACATAACTAGTCCGGGAACGTTTTGATGCCATCTCGTATGTATGCGATTAGACTGCTACATTTAGAAAGATGAATGAAATATAGAAAGAGAGTGTAGCCCACAGCACCAGTAACACGGTCACAAGGAGGAGACACCAAACGCCCACCTGACTGCAGTACCGTTCCCGGAACGTATGACGATGGGGCCCACACAAACGCCGAGGAAACACGATACACACTTGTGGAAGATCGATAAAATGCTTCCGAAAACCATTAAAATTTAAAATATAAGTAAAAAATGCAAAGTTGAATACATTTCCCTTGAAATGTCCAGTGATTGAATCAATCTATATAGGAGGGTAACCAACTACTGTGAAGAGAAATCACTCTTATTTAAGGCAACATACATCTACTGCAGAGAGTTACGTAATGATTAAACAAGAAATCCATCTCACGATACTGAACGATATATCTAACAGTCTAGGCAGAATGCCTTTCCGTTTAAGAATAAACACTTGTCAAACCATTACCCAGATTGAAGAACAGCTTATGTAAGATACTGGAGTTTTTGTAAATAACATCTTATGTCACCGTTTTTGTAAATAACATTTTGCGTCACCTTTTCAGTATAAAATACAATTGTCATTGTTTTATAAACTCATCTGTATGTTATTCATAAATTTTCAGGTTTCTTCCACCCACATTTATATAAAATGTTTTGAAACTCTGAATTATTGCTTTCAAAATTATAATCGAAATACTCGCGGGCATATCAACTTCTCACACGCTTCTATTATTTCAGGAGAAGAAGCCAACTTTAATAAGTAGTAAACAACATTTTGAAATGAAAATATATGAATGTCTAATTGGCAGACATTGTCTGTGTCTAAGACGTTTAAACATTTCAATGGTAGGAAATTTTACCTTACACAGATTCATTTTCATAAAATCCAAATTTTCAAGGAGTCATATCGAAAACTGTCCTCCCCTCCCCCCTCGTCATCGTCGTCTTCTTCCTCCTCCTCCTCCACTCACTACTACTACTACTACTACTACTAACTCCACCACCACCACCACCACCACCACCACCACCACTACTACTACTACTACTACTACTACTACTACTACTACTACTACTACTACTACTACTACTACTACTACTACTACTACTACTACTACTACTACTACTACAAGTAGTGCTGGCAAAAATATTAATTAAAAGCGTAAAAGCGCTATAATGAAAAGTATTAGTAGTATTTATAACAACAACAACAACAATAATAGTAATAATTATAAGTAATGAATTTATCACCTCCTTCACGTGAACACTTTGGAGTTTAGTCTTGATATATGTGATAAAGCCGCATACTTCTACAGGAAACTCTTTAAAACATAGGATTACACCAAGACAAATCTACCTTACTTGAAGGAATTACAAATGTGTAAGTGTTTGTGTGAAGTGGGTGACATCCATCGCCTAGAAATGTGCGAGAAAGTACGAAAAGAAACTTATCGTGGAATTATAGCCATCTTCAAAAGTGAAATTACCACGAGAAATAGGTTTTATTCCAGTATACCCTGACCATATCTGTCGTGACCAACAGCTTTAATATCACAAAATTGTCCATTAGGCGCAGCGGTGGCTGTGTGGTAAGTAGCTTGCTTACCAACCACATGGTTCCGGTTTCAGTACCACTGCTTGGCACCTTGGGCAAGTGTCTTCATCTATAGCCTCGGGCCGACCAAAGCCTTGTGAGTGGATTTCGTAGACGGAAACTGAAAGAAGCCCGTCGTATATATGTATATGTATATATATCTATGGCTCCTGAAGTAGACATTCTGCTTTCAACCACTATATGTAATTCGACCTCATTGTGCAGACGTATACGTTCCAGAACATTTTCTATATTTTCGAGCTTCACATGAAGCAAGATCTCTATCATTTCCCCCGGAATAGTTCACTCTCCTCGTTGGTTTGACATCTAGGAGTGTCTTCGTATCCTCCAATACCACGCAGGCCACAGTTCATATCTTTTGTCAGGCAACATCTTCCATAATGCCTTTCAGATCCTTTTCTATATGAATGATTGTGGCCGGATCGTCTCACCTGCACTTTTGAGAGATATATCTGTTATAAATTGTTCTGTTTTCTCGTTCTTCCATGATTTCAGGAGACACACATACCACTGCCTTCCCATCAAACTTAATAATGTTTTTGGCTTGAGAAAAAGTAAACATAAAAAGTGATAGATTCCCATGGTGGAAACAGAGACATGACGAACAATTTGAACAGCTGAATAGAAATATAATTGGTAAAACAGAGACAAGAATGCACTGCAAAGGAATCTAAAAAAAAACAATCACGGATGATTATTACAGGTTGATAGACAATGGATAAATAAATAAATAAATAAAATAAACAAACTAGACAGCAAGGGAGAATAGAGCAGTAACATCAGATCATATTCTCCAGAAATAATGATCGGAAATTTGAGAAGCGGCTGCACTACAATAATTAACAGCAGGGGAGTGATGATGTAAGACATACTGAAGCAGCAAGAAATGCTGTTCAGATTTGCTGCAGCGCAAAGAAGTTAAATGTAGCTGGTGATTAAAATTTAAAACGAAAGGAAAACAAGATTATGACAAGGGATAAATATCTTTCAGACATGCCCGGCTATATAAAACCATATTAAGTGACTATACTAACACTGAACACCAGTATGGATTTTTAAAAAAAAGGTAAAGGACAGTGGTAATGCAGAAGAACACGAAAAATGGGGGATAGGGTAGCTAGTGATTATAGGCTTGTTACATGCTTAGCATTTCTCTAGGAACTACTAATTAACTAACAGCAAAAGAATTAATAGTTTTCTGTGAAATCCATTACCAGAAGAGATAAAAAGGGATGCACAAAGAACTTAAGAAAACTTGTTGATGCAGTGCATATCAAAAACACTATATTAAGTCGAGTACAAATATAAAAGAAGGACCTTACTTTTGGTTGATTACGCTGCAAAAAAGAAAAAAAGTGTGTTTCAATGTATCACATCGTTGGCTTTTATGGTTTCAACAAACACTTATGGGAAGATTGACATTTTTTGTTAGAAGTGATGAGATGATGAGAAGTAGAAATAAAATGTAGAAGCGATTCATTCAGAAGTAGGAAAATATGAAGGAGGTAATTTAAGGGAGACTCGCTGTCTTTATTGCATTCTTGATCGCGTTCATTCCTTCGACAAACATACTGAAAAGAAAAAAAAACAAAAACAAACAAACACATCATCTGCTATATATGAATGACGTCAAACTCTAAGAGGATATTTAGGAAGGATATTAGCATAGAGACGGATGTGAATAGGTTTACAATCTTCATTAAAAAGAGAAGCCTAAAGTTTACATCTGAAGGGTATAAGGATACCAAAGACGGAATTAGCTGCTGAGACGTAAGGAAGAATGCAAAACTCTGTGAATGCCGCAGAATAATAAGGTAACAGGAAAAAGTAAGAGAAAAAGTTTCCAAAGATTAAAGAATAAGAATATGAAAATGCTCGAAAGATATATAAGTGGAGGTAATATTGTCAAGGAAATCATTATTTTTGGTCATGCCGTTATCTACGTATTCTATTCCGTTTCTAAAGTGAACAAAGTCATCTATAAATATTTAATAGAATCACGAAACTGCTCACAGTCCATAATGCGCACTAACCTACTGGTAATGTCGAATGGCTCTACTTAGCAAGGAATCATAGAAGCAAATATTTGTTAAACGTTGCTGCAACACAAGGCTTGAATAACTAAGTTACGTACAGTGAAGAACACATATATTTGCGTCCAGAAATAACGAAAAGTTTATTTACGCTAAGTATGAAAAAAATTATGAACAGGGAGAAGAAAAGCGACTGGAAATATAACTGAAAGATGTAGGAATTACATGGTAAATTTTAATGCAGCAATCAGTGGTCGTGTGGATAAAAAACGCTTCTTGTGACTCACAGACATCTTAAACGGGAATTGAATTTACTGATAATAGGTAGTCCAAAACAATTGTTTAGAATAGAATTGATAAAGGCAAAAGTAATAAACTCAGAGAGAAAGAAATAATGTTATTGCGAAAAAGAATTAAGCATCTTTTAAATGAATACAATTAATGCAGAATATAATCGAAATAATGGTGGTGTAGGCAAAAGACTCTATTTGGTGTTAGTTGTACCTGCGGATTAGAAGAGACCGAAAAGTGCTATGAATAAGAGTCAGAGGCGATGATAATGAGTGGTAATTACAGGACTTTATGAGATTTCTCTAGAGAGACCATACGACTGAAGAAACAGTAAAAACAGGGCGTAGACTTTGCAATGCAGTATAATAGAAAAGTGGACACGAAAGGGATTGAAAAATAAATTGTGAAATATCAGAAACCTTTTATCTGAAGCACCTATGTATTTGCCAAGTCAAGTCCTCAAAAAAAAAAAACAAAAAAAAAAAGAAAACTTTCTATTATAGGCACGAGGCCTGACGTTTTGTGGGAGGGGCCTAATAG
>NC_068985.1:102001714-102002040 GCF_001194135.2 Octopus bimaculoides | reverse complement strand
GGAGGGGCCTAATAGACTACATGGACCCTAGTGCTCAACTGATACTTATTTCATCGTCTCCGATAGAATGAAAGGCAAAGTCGACCAAAGCAGAATGTGAACTCAGAACGTAAAGACGACGAAATACTCCTAAGCACTTTTCCCGGAGTGTTAACGAATCTCCCAGCTCACTGCCTTAATAATAATAATAATAATAATAATAATAATAATAATAATAATAATAATAATAATAATAATAATAATAATAATAATAATAGGGCTAAACTAAATGCGAAAGAAATAGACAGAGAAAAATCCCAGCAATGGCTGAGAAGCTCAAGACTCAA
>NC_068985.1:101989067-102001188 GCF_001194135.2 Octopus bimaculoides | reverse complement strand
AAAGACCTGGAAATAGAGATAACTCGAATGTGGAATCTAAAAACAGAAACAATTCCTATCATAGTAGGTGCCTTAGGTATAATAAAAAAAAATATTCAGACAAATACATAACAAACACACCAGGACTTACAAATATATATAACATACAAAAAATTGCACTACTGTGTACTGCACACATTCTACGCAAAACACTTTCAATACAGTAAACGTAAGAGCTCCACAGCAAACCACAGCACATACCCAAGGCGCACAGAGCTGCGCCCGGTAGTGAAGTGAAAACACGTTATAAAAATAAAACTACTGAACAATAATAATAATAATGCTTTCTTTTATAGGCACCAGGCCTGAAATTTGGGGGAGGGGTATAGTCGATGACATCGACTCCAGTAATCAACTGGTACTTAATTTTTCGACCCTAAATGATGAATCGCAAAGTCGACACCGATGCGATTTGAACTCAGAACATAGCGACGAGCGAAATGCCACCGGCTTACTGCCTTAATAATAATAATAATAATAATAATAATAATAATAATAATAATAATAATAATAATAATAATAAGAAGAAGAAGAAGAAGAAGAAGAAGAAGAAGAAGAAGAAGAAGAAGAAGAATCATGATAATGATGATGATGATTTCTGACATGATTAAAAGATCACGCACAGTTTAAGAAAATATCTAATTAGTAATTAGACGCAAGTTTATTTCATTGAAATTTGTCTCTGAATATAAAGTAATTTAAAGAAAACCGTAGATTGCAATGTTTGATGTCCTACAATTTCCGGCAAGGACATTATAGATGCTAGGCGTATAAAGCCATTATTGGCGCATAAATATTACGAATCATATTTATAAAGGAGAAAGCAAAAGAGAATGGAACAATGATGTTAGAAGACAGATTGAATGTATAATTATTAAACTCAAAACTGGAATGAACTTGATCCCTCAAATATTCAACAAGAATATTAAAAAATGTTGAATTTTTACAAAGAAAATAAAATGAAGACATATTAAAGACAAGCTTTGTGTGAAGGACCCACTCTTCCAGATAGCAAGGTAATAATATAAGTGAAAATGCGCGAGGTCTAAATATATTTAGTAGATGTTGCAAAACGAGGAAGTGCAACAGAAGGAAATGAAGTATAAAGTTGTTCTAGAATATAACGGATGGAAGGGAGGATTTTAGAAACCAAATGAAATGGAATCGATACAATTAACTGATCAAACCCTGGACAGAACCGATATTGAATTATACAATAGCTTTCCATCTATGGACAAAAATGAACTAGATATAATGAGTACACGGTACAAATAGTTTTTAACAATGCAAAATTAGTTACATCCATGAAGCAGTATTACTTGATTATACAGACAAAACAAAATGGTGGAGGCAGAACATTATGTGATATATGAGTCACAGTAGACTTAGCAATTATAGTGCCAGAGTTATACGTTAGTAAATGTGAAGCGAAGCATGCATGTGCAACGTATATAAAAGTAGCTGAAAGGAATTATAAGCAAAATGAGGAGAGAACAAAATAAAGAAGGCTGAATAAAAATGTTTTATTGGTTAACGGGGGATTTAGCAAGAGGAATAAAGTGCGGCTCATTGAAATGTAGTGGACTAAATAGAGAATAACAAATTTGATCATTGGTGTTAAGGAAAAAGGTAATTGGAAGAAGCCGTGTTAAAGAAAGAATAGCCATACAGTAAATGTCAAGAAACTCGAACGAATCTCTCCGTGTGTGTATACGTGAGTGTATGAGTGAGTATACATGTGTGTTTGTGTGTGTATGTGTGTGTGTGTAAATATACCATCCTAATAAAAAATATAAAATAAACATTAAAGAATAAGGAAAACTCAGTGAATACCAGATTAAAAGTAGTAAGAAAAAACTTATTCCTAACCAATCGTTAATTTTTTAAAATTGCTATTAAGTTATGTAAGATTTGCGTTTAAAGACTAAGTATGTAACATGATCTCAAAGGGGAAATATGATGTTAATCCTTTCCACTTTTGGCACAAAGCCTGAAATTTGGTGGAGGGGATGAGTCGAATACATCAACCTTACTGCTTATCAGGTACTTATTTCATCGAATAAGAAAGAGAAGAAAGCATTAGTCAAACTCGTCGGAAATTGAGATCACAACGTAAAGACGAGATGCTGTGTATCATTTTGTCCGGTGCGTTAAGGTGTCGTCTTAGAAAAGGGTGTGAAAATATGTAAAATATCTCTATGGTGACTTTTGTTCTGCTCTTTAATTGTAGTGTAAAAAATGAATAAAATAAAAGAACAAATGTGAAAAGTAACTAGGTAAGTCCAGGGAAATTTCTGAATATGCAAATTGACTGCTTAACATCTATACCTATAGGAAGGTCACAAACAATTTTATTAGAATACATTATGAAATTAATAGCCAATGGGAATGAAGAGGTAAAGGAAGCTGTATTTTAATTAACCGATAACTGTATTTCTCTGAGAACTCAGCAAAAATTCTCGCAAACTAATGTGTCTAAATTTATATATTCGGCAAAATAATTTCGTGACAATATAGGTCAGTGATACTCAACCAAGTCACATTTACCTTTTGCACTCAACAGATATTTCACAATGTATACGTATAGTTTTTACACCTTAGTAGTATATTTAAAGTAGATAATGGCTGACGTTTTGTAACATAAGTATAGCAAATTGCGATGCTTGTAAAATATTGTTTGGTTTACATGTGTTAAAAAGGTGAAATATATCAAGTGTAAGGGATATAAAAGACTGAGGAATAGTTGAGGATCATGAAAATGGGACAATTTCATAATGATGATCAGGAATTCAAGATAATAAAATAGCTGGACAATTCAGCATCGGTTTGATATCCTCCACATGTGTGGCAGTATACGACACAAAAGCAATTTGTGCGTATCCCAACGGTATGACAAATAAATTCTTAAAATGTGTGACAAAATACTTCAAAATCTCAACTTAACACGAAGGCTATGGACACTCCGCAAAATATAACATATGGCTATATGGATAGCGTCTGAATTACGTTCTGTTGACTGTAATTTTAAAATTATCACTTTCCAGTAAGAGTGTTTTTGTGGGGGTAATTATAACGACAGTGGAAGGTTTTTGTCTCTCGTAAATCCGTACTCTGTTGCAGAAAACATGGATTTTCGAATTTAACTGAGATGAAGTCGGATTACTAAATGTATTCGAAGGGATCTTGAAGAGAAGAATATTAAGCAAGAATTCTTATACAATGTGAAAGAAGAGATCAAAAGATTGAACCAACCACAAACAAACCAATACTTAGGAGACAGTACAGGAGACAAACTACAACGAAGAGAGTAACAGAAAGCGTGAGATAAAAACATTGTTAAACACATTAGTTAAATAGGTAAGTCAATTTTAATGCAAATAATAGTAGTTACCATCAGTGTTCTATATAACTTAGTAACTGCTAAATATATATTCGTAGCAGGGTACTCAATAAATTAGGAAGCCTGAAGAAAATGAGGCAAGATACATAAGGGAACATTTTAAAATCCCGCACTAAAATTTGGCTTAGAAATTTAATTTTTAGTATTAGTACGGGTTGAAAGTTTTTAAAGCGGACACTATTATCAAAATATACAAGAAATATATGTATAGTTAAGAATCATACAAAACACTAACAATATCAAAGCTCTTTTTGGTCTTAAACAAATCTAAAGTAGAACACTTGAAAACTCCAAACTAAGGTATATGTGTGGTTAATATAAGCACAATTAAGGCGACAAGCTGGTAAAATCGTTAGCACGCCGAGTGAGATACATACCGGCATTTTTCTGTCTTTACGTTCTGAGTTCAAATTCCGCCGAGATCCACTTTACCTTTCATCCTTTTGGAGTCGATAAATTAAGTACCATTTGCGTACAGGAGTCGATCTTCGCGACTGGACCCCTCCCCCATAATTTCGGGCCTTGTGCCTAGAGTAGAAAAGAACGTACTGAGTTCAAATTCCACCAGGGTCGGCTTTGCTTTCAACCTTCTGGGCCCGATAAAAAATAAAGGCTAGTGGAGGATTGCGGTCAATTTAATTGACCTAGCCCCTCCACTAAAACCTCTGGTCTTGTGTCAAAATTTGAAGTCAATATATTTCCAACTAGGGCGATGGAAATAAACGTAAAAATAAGCATACTACTGATTCTGCTTCTCCTACGACTAATAATAATAATAATAATAATAATAATAATCCTTTCACAAGGCGTGACATTTTGAGGGGAAGGATCTAGTCAACTTCATCGACACCAGTGATCAACTGGTACTTATTCTATTGACTCCGAAAGGATGCAATACAGATAATAAAATATAATACGTTGGTTATAATTGTCCAAAATGTCCGGGACAATCCGAAAATGAAATGCATAGGGAATCAATAAAAAATGGGTTAACCTCAAGGAAAGGGAGAAACCAAAAGGAATAATGGTATTTTAAGAAATTGATTAAAATACACAGCACAAACATTATAATACGAAATACTAGAAGAAAAATCCTTAGAAAGAAGAGGCTACCATATTGGTGGTTCGGAACATCTTCGTACAAACCTGGATTACCGTGAAATACTAAAAACGTAATCCTAATACTGACAGCTAATCATCAGTTGCATACTTCGTGTGGGTTCATTAACGAAGTCATTAGACATCACTAACTTTTCATAAATCCTACAAAAGAGCAACATTTAATATGTCTTCTCAGTTTTTAACTGATACTTCAAGAATTTGATAAGATTTTGGTTTTGAGAGTAAAAGCTCTGCCAAATCTTTCGGCCACACCTTTCATGCATACATTTTCGCTTACACTAACAAGTGGAGACAGACTATCGGCCGTTTGTTTTTTCTGCCGGGCAGAAGTTTTAATCTTAATGAGAAACACAATGGGCAGCTGGGTCCGTCGCATGCGTGATAGCAGCTGTTTGAAATAGCTCTACAAATTAGCAAGGGAATGAATGATACTGTTCAAGTGGATGCCGAATGGATTTTTCCTCATACGCAAATTTTCCATATGATTTATTGTTTGAGGGTCTGATTGAAATATGCTTGAGGCTTTTATTAATTATGGCAAATTCCATCGTAGTATTTCAAAACAAATGACTTTTGGGCATAACCCATATCCATCAGCATAATGTTTCTAAAGAGCCTACTAAACAGCTAACAAGTCAATTAAAAACCAATCAATGAACATAAATTAGAAGTGCTTAAATGCCAAATCTTCTAAACTATATATTATATCAAGATAAATTCCCAGATAGGTAGACATATTAGTTTTCAAACAAGACACATTCACACTAAAATTGTATAGTATAAGATGGTATAAAATTTGACAGGAAGTAATTGCGTTTCTAATATAGTCTGAGAAATACTTGTCTAGAGTGACAAGTGAATCAAAGCCAAATCGCTACCTATAATAATCAAAAATACGAAATATAAAAGAAACGTCCTAGTACACATCTCAATTTCCTCCAACTGAAATTTTGTTTAGAAGTGTCTCGTTCTTCTTCTTCTTCTTCTTCTTCTTCTTCTTCTTCTTCTTCTTCTTCTTCTTCTTCTTCTTCTTCTTCTTCTTCTTCTTCTTCTTCTTCTTCTTCTTCTTCTTCTCATTATTATTATTTTTATTATTGTTATCTTTGGCTTTCTTTGAATTCTGCATCTTTCATATATCTTGCCGAGTGTCACCAAGATACCTATGACAAGACTTGATGATATGCACATTTAACAAACAATTGACTTACGATTGTCCTCCAGAAGGTCATAAATTAAATATCATGTATCTTTGAAAGGTATTTAGATTGATAATGCCCTCAAAATGTTGAAATTGCCAGTAAGCTCTATTTTTTGTATATCACGCAAATATGACTTTCCAGGTATGCGATCCACCCACTTTTGTTTCTTTAGTTGCCTCATTCCTAGTCCACCGACTATCAATTGTACTGTACATTCCTTAGGATGTCAATTTAAACTATCACATCTTTATATTTACTGTGCTTTCGGAATACTTTCCATGAGATACGATAAGTTTGTATGTTCGTGGCAAGTGAAAGGCATGTTTATTTGTATGGTCCTTTGAATTATATTACGTCTATTGGCCTTGATGATCACAGGAAAATCCTAAATAATCGTCACATCATCGTATCCTGTAACTGTATGTGGAAGATACTTGTATCAGTTATTTCTTGACGTTGTATACATATTATTCACGCTGTCATGCATAGTTTTATATTTCTGTGTTGGTGTGTGTGGAGGGCAATACACTCAAAGTTGAAGCAAGGTCCATGAGTGGGAAACATTGTCAAAACCTTTTTCATAATTAACTGTAATCACTGTGGTTATTATGTCAGTTTTCCAAGATGATACGCTTAATTAGAAGTTGGTCTGCTCACCTGCAAGACCCGCAGGCAGCAAACTTTCTTCTCAATGGGGGAAAGATGATGTTCTTCCCTAAATTTTTAGGCTGCCTCAGTCACAATTTAGTAGAAAATTGTTAATGACGTAGAAAGAGAGGTGATGAGATGGTAAATTTCTGGAATATTTGTTCCTATTGGTATGTTATACATACTATGTTCCTGTTGATATTTTATCTTCAAGTGATATGTTATACCTTGTGCAAAGCAATCATGTTTGTTCTCAGGTTTGTGCATAATTTCGTTATAGCATTGTAGTACGATACATGTAGGTGTAGGAGATAATAGCCAGAAGTTGGGCAGTTTGCCAATGCCAGGAGATTATCATTTGTTGTATACTCTTTAAAGGATTTTTTTTCTGTACTGTTTTCCATTATTCTCCTCTTTCAGGAATTGAAAACTGTTACTTTTACCTGAATTGTCTGTGTTCCAATTTCCCGGTGAAAATATTTTGCATCTGACATAAACAACATATTTTGCCTATTAAACCCGTTTCATTTTCCAAACATTCAGCTGCACTTTCTGTTTCAAGGTTTCTTTGATTGATAGAATATCTTGCTTTGAAGTAATTCTGTACTTCTTAATCACCTTCCCCCGCTTTCCTCAAGTAAACAGATTTACCAGCATATATCTTATTCAACGTTTAGATTTCTTACCTCATCGTTTCTATTTCTTGCTCGAATTTTATCTTTCAGGGAATCTTCTCATCAATGTTGTATCCTTTTTGCCTTTTACTTGACACATATTTTTTTTTCACTATTTGAATTGTTTCAGTCATTTGACTGTGGCCATGCAGGAGCACCGCCTTTAGTCGAGCATATCGAACCCAGGACTTATTCTTTGTAAGCCTAGTACTTATTCTATCGGACTCTTTTGCCGAACCGATAAGTTACGGGGACGTAAACACACCAGCATCGGTTGTCAAGCGATCTTGGGGGGGACAAACACAGACACACAAACATATACACACACACACACATATATATATATATATGTATGTATACATATATACGACGGGATTCTTTCAGTTTCCGTCTACCAAATCCACTCACAAGGCTTTGGGCGGCCCGAGGCTATAGTAGAAGACACTTGCCCAAGGTACCACGCAGTGGGACTGAACCCGGAACCATGTGGTAGTTAAGCTAGCTACTTATTACACAGCCACTCCTGCGACTATATTTATTTTCTATTATGGTTGCTGTTGCATATATAACTTCATGTAATTTAGATACATAAGGCTCCATCTCTTCAATTAATGCGCTAACTGCGTGATTTCCAATTCTCATGCATGTCCTGTTCTAGTTATTGATTGTCATCTTTTTGCAATGAATCCCTTTCACTCATACTGATGTATGTTTTTACTTTCTCTTGTGTTCGATCTCTATGCTCATGAGTCAAACTGTCCTCATCCATATTGTTAATCTGCCTTTCAGTTTAAACAGTCCTTTGTATTTCTGTTACATTTAATTTCATCCGGTGATATTTTGGTCATTACTTTTTGATCCTCTTCTGTCGAATATCCGTTTTCATATCTTCCTAGCTTTGATATTTTCAAATGTTTTCAACGTTCCTCTTAATTATATATATTTTTTATCTGAAAGCCACTTGTTCCTCGGAATGTCTCTTCTTATACCTGCAAGTTTGTTTTCATGTATGTTTTGTTTCATTTCTAGATTTCTTTCCCTCCCTACCATAAAAAATCTACTGCGTGCTTTGATTCAGATTGTTGGACCAATGAGAGATAGAATTCGTGTATCAATTCTTTATACTTTTCTCGGGTTCAATTGACACGTTTAGATGTTTTTCGTCCTTGTGCTGTTGAAAATGGAGGGTTTGCGTTGAAATATGTGCTCTTGTCTATTGATATTACGTGATTTTTTTAATAAGTTACGTGTCTTATCCATTACCACTAATGGGTAATTTTATTGAAGATACCAAATGTGGGACGATTATTAGTATTATAATTATTTCAAACACGCGCAACACATTATACTGGTGGACAAATTTCCTAGCATTAGGCTACAAGAATTAACCGCAGAGGCTAAGAATTTTCTTAAATATTCTAGCTGTCCGTAATAATGTTGTTTTCTGCACCAAACTAGGTCTTTTTTTGTCAATTTCCTCTAGAGACATGTTCAAATCTTTCGGAACAGTTCCTAATGCACATAAAACTACACGGGTACATTTTGCCCGCATTTCCATAGCTTCAGTCACTCAATAGCTAGTTTCTGGTACATTTCTATTTTCTCTATACTTTCCTCATTCCCTTTTCCTCATTTGGGGCTGAAAGTCAATTACACACCACTTTCTATTCTCTAAATAAGACCATTCTTCTATTACCCTGTCGGTCCGAATGTTAAAATCCCTCAACATCTTATATTTCTTAGTTTCTAATACTTTACAAGGTTCACGTTCATATCACTCGTCAGTTTGGGCAAATCTTAGTTTTCTACGACATAACTCCCAGTAAATTAGTCTCCATAGATTGTTACGTATTTTCTTGTATTGTTTCTGAGCCAGCATGCTACATTCACTTACTATACGAGTAATACTTTCCTCCTTTGTTTTACATAATAATACTAGCATTTTGATAACATTTTATATTTTAGATTCACCTCTGTAAGGGTCTGAGAAGAGAATAAAAGTATTTTTGTGTTATATTTTAGAATAAATCTTTTAACCTATGTCACCACAAAAGCAAAAAATAAGGAGATGAATAATAATTGCCACGCCTCAACATAAGAAAACTGAAAAGAATGCATTTTACGCACATAGAGTAAAAGACAAAACATAAAGAAAAAAGAAGAAAAGTAGTGAGCGCAAAGAAAAAGGAAGAAAAGTAGTGAGCGAACAATAATAAAATCGGCTGCATGCTCATCTCACTTCGGATTTAAACATGAACAAAGAGAAATTGCTTTTTGCTGGTGATATTTGGAAGAGGAAACGTCACTATGACACGTTTCTTTCGAAGATCAGAATGAAGGCAAAATTGCGTGTATAAATTAAGCTCCAGAAATCCGCAATCGAAAAGAAAATATACATGAGGTGGGAAAATTAAACGTACCTGACTCTCGTGAAAAATATTCAAAATTCTCCGATCCCATCTGGTCTATATATGAGTCGGAGACAGATATATCATAAATTAAGTGAAATAAAGTGTCTTGAAAGAGCGATATCATATAGCACTATTTTAAAACAGCATATATTATAAAACAGGATTCGGGCGAAACTATAACTAAATTTATACGTGATGCCCGAACACGTGCCCTTTCCACAATTTTTGAGAGACTTGTTGTCCTGGAATGTGCCTTTAGACTTGTAATTGTCTACAACCCTACAGATAGGGGTGTCCCGGTAATTTTTCTCGAAAGATCTCGTGGGCGATTGAAATACCTTCTTCGATACACTTTTATATAGTGTAGGGCTGGTAGGCTGATAAGCTGATAAGCGAAGGTGCAAAAGCCTTGCATAAATTCTTTAAGGAAGTACTGTCCCTGCTCTGATACTCGTTAGGCTGTACATATTTCTGAATTGTATACTTAATTACTTGTCTGCTCTAGCACTACATGTTAGCCCATCAAATAAAGTTTACAAAATGCCATTTGTTTTGCGCAAATGTGTAGAGGCAGAATCGCATGACTCGTTATATCTTCGTTTATATAATTTCGCCAGTTTGGGAGGCAAGACAAAATCAAAGATATTCCCCTAATGGTTTCACAGAGGATACGCATACGTCAAAACAAACGATATATATTTAATAATTATCTTCATTACCTGTAGAGAGACATTACAAGAACGAAACTGAGCCGATTCAAAAGTAGCAACCAGTTTCGATCCGACGTTCACGTGTGCATAATACACTTATAGAACTATAATTCTATAAACATTAGGAATGTCACAAGATCCAACTTTTCAATTCTACATAAAGATACACATTTAGTTTCCAGTCAAATTAAAACTAATAATTGTTTTGATTTCTCATTGTCAAACAGAAGATAAAAACAGTTTGCGGCATTCGAAAACACGCTGAGAAAATTGTTATAATCTACACATGACTCTGATGGAAGCTATTGTAATGAGAAAACTACAATGGTACTAATTTCTATTGACAATTGATCTGTTAGATACAAGTTAAATAGATCGATGACAAATATATATTTGTATCATCACAATCGCACACCATCTTTCAGTTAAGAAAACAAATGTTTTTAGCTATGCGTGTTAGGTTCGATTGTTCGCAATTTGGCTCCAACACAGTATCACATAATATATATTTTAGAGCAATCGGTTAAGACTATGATGTCTGTTCTGTTATTGTTTTTTCTCTTTTAGCATTTCATATCTTACATAATTATCTTTAACATATGTATTCACTGGGCAACGGCAATATACGAACGTAGATACATATTTACATCGACACATAAAAGTAAACTGACAGATTCCTAGCATATAAACATATATACATATATTCTAAGGCACACTTATAGATATTTTATATTTATGCGTGTATTCTTTTATTTGTTTCAGTTAGTTGACAGCAGCCATGCTGGAAAATCGCCTTTATTCGAAAAAATCGACCCCAGAACTTATTCTTTGTAAGCCTAGTACTTATTCTATCGCTCTGTTTTGACTAACCGCTAAGTTACGGGGACGTAAACACACCAACGTCGGTTGTTAAGCGATTGTGGGGGGCAAACACAGCCTCACACACACACACACACACACACTCTCACACACACACATACGACGGACTTCTTTCAGTTTCCGTCTCCCAAGGATTTGCCCAAGCTGCTACGCATTGGTACTGATCCCAGAACCATGTGGTTGGTAAGCAAGCTACTTTATTTCATTATTTTCCATACTGGCAGTACATAGAGTAGCTGCGGGCTGGACAACACATTAATGAACGAAAATGAAATAACATAAATGAGAGACGAAACCCGACGCCCGCCGATTGGGTTTTTCTCGAAAACATATTTTCTTTTTCAAGAAATCAATATGAGGTTTAAGGCAACGTCGATCTCGGTAGAATTAGATCTCAGAACGTAGATAGCTGAAATGCCGTTCAGTATTTCATCCTGTATGCTAACGAATCTGCCAGATTGCCGTCATAATTGTATTTATAAATAAAGGCGAAATATGCAGATTAGTAACAGCATTCGACAGAATATCTCGAGATATTTTTCGCAAATTGCTACGCACTGAGTTCCAATCCCCATCAGGTTAAATTTGAATTTCATCTCTTTCGAGGTCAACAAAAACGATTACCACTTTAAGGTTGTGGGTTTACTAGAATGTGAGAATGCTGAAGTGGATGCATTTTAATATCCAGGTTCTTCGTCATTCGATGGCAATGCCTATAATTGTATTGAGGGGAAGATCTTTCGGCCCTGATTTTTCCTTGGAAAATCGTCAGTGGCATGGAGATCTGAGGCAGCGTAACTTGTCGAGAACAGCACCTTGGAGAATTGCTTTGGAGGTGCATGTATCTTAGCTATGTATTCACCCATGAATATATAGCTAGATATGAGCAGCCGCAATTTTACCATTAGATTATATAAAAAAGCAAATAGTATAAATCCTATACAATTACGCATACAGACACACACACGCACGCACCAACAATATACACGCATGCGACTCCGGGTGGATAAATAAACAAACAAACACACACACACACACA
>NC_068985.1:101981180-101982888 GCF_001194135.2 Octopus bimaculoides | reverse complement strand
ACACGCACACACACACACACACACACACACACACACACACATATATATATGAATATGTAAGCGTATGTTTGTATGTGTATGTTTGTGTTTGTGTGTGTATGTATATGTATGTGGATGCGTATTATGTCAGATCATTGATAATATTACTGGTAACACGGGAGTGAATACAAGCTGACCTATGGTATGGGCGTATGGCAGCTAAACGGGCAACTTTACCAAGCCTGCTTTGCAAGGAGGGTTGCTTTCGTTGGTATCCTGGTTGGAAGGAAATTTTAAACGGGGAAATGACGGATATTAGATTGAGCGTCCATGCAACTGCTAGGAGTAAAAGAACCATTTGTTTTGACAAATCTCTATGGAAAAATTACCGATATAACAACCGCCTGTTTGCCAAGCCAGAGTCTTACTCGTGCTTTTCTCTTGAGTACTTAACTTTGTAGGTAAAAGTCTTACTAAAGTCGTGCAAATTTCAGCACGGACATTGCTGAGAGGTATTGTTTTTAACATCTGGGATAAGATCATTTGTCAGCGATGGCCATACAAGTCCATTAATTTTGTTATGTTTTTTTTGGGTTTTTTTTTTTGTAAGAAAACTTTGATGTTTTGAACGTGACGACAATTTGAGCAAAATATCATTTGATCGGCGTTGAAACGTGCTCTCAACGGTGGTTGGAATTAACAATTTACATATATTTTGTGTTTTGATACTAATTTTAGAGAACACAAATACATCCCAATTACAACCATTTACCTGTAATTTGATCAAAGAGAATATAATAAAAAATACAAAAAAAGCCAAAACAAAACAAAAACAAGATTAATGAAGCCGAATAAATTTATTCATATATCCGGATATTAATAATCCACACTCATGATTTTTCACGTCTATTAAACTAGCAGCCAATCACTACAAAAAATAAATGCTACCATGACAATGGGTAGGTATTATTTTAAGTTATACGTATATATATATATATACATATATAGTATTACATACAAACATATATATATATATATATATATATATATATATATATATATATATATATATTTATACATTTGTATGTATGTATATATATATATATATATATATATATATATCTGTTTAATTTCAATTTAGTCTTCTTTTATTTGAAACATGAGGACATCGACATTTTACGGGAGTTCGAGCGATTATAGTGAATTCGAATAACGGAGTTGTAAAAACAAATTTCGTCTGGAATAAGAGGTTTATATTGGTTGTCCTGAATTTAATGCTCAAGTTATTTCAGCCAGATGCTATGTAGATGGGGGAAATCCTGATCGCTAATTTTATGAAGAAGAAAAAAACGAACAAACATCTTGAATCTTGCTGAGTAGACTGTTCAACGAATCCCTTTTCAACGAAGTGCTTTTAGCTCTGAAATATAGAAACACAACATGAAATGCTAACAGTTGGTCTGTTTTTTTTATGTATGTCTTTCCTGTTGTATACCGGTTTGTATTTTGTTGGTTTTCATCATTTTTAATACTTTATTACTGATATGTGTCTTTGTATGTGTTTGTGTGTGTGAACTAGTTTTAAGAAAACTTGAGAAATTTTAAAATACTCACAATGGCAACAACTTATATATCAGAGCGAGAAAACGTCAGAGTGCGTGTGTGAATGTGTTTGTGTGCAAGAGAGAGAGAGAGAGAGAGAGAGAGAGAGAGAGAGAGAGAGAGAGAG
>NC_068985.1:101979756-101981170 GCF_001194135.2 Octopus bimaculoides | reverse complement strand
ATAGAGAGGGGAGAGATAGACAGAGAGAGAGAGAGAGGTAGAGAGAGATAGATAGATAGAGAGAGATATTGTTTGTATGTACAGGACAAACCCACAGAGAATGATAGAAATTCTCGTAGGATATGCCTATATGTGGCTAGTTAATTCCATGAAATATATGATAATTATTCGCCAGAGGTAGACGTAGACAGTTAATTCTTCTTTAACCTTACAATACTCTTCAAGGTCACTATGTATATCTTATTGTAAGTTATTCTCCTTATTCGTGTGCTTTTGTTAAAAAAAATTCTCGTTAAACGATTCTTTCTTTATATACAATGCGTGACAGTCGAGTCTTCGCAGATTTGAATACAAAATACTGCAAATTATGTTCTGTGTGTCATTCTATACTCTCATATACCCAATTATTTTTCACACACATGTATATATATTTCTCTCTTTGTTTCTCTATCTCTTTCTCTCTCTCTCTCGCTTGATATATATGTATGTGCATATGGCTATATCGATAGAAATTGGAAATGCATAAATGTATTTCCAATTAGAGATATATTTCTGTATGGACATTTTACTGAAGTGGAAGAAATATATTGCATGTGCATATCTCCGAGTGTCTAAATATCATCTATTCTGTAATTTCCGACTCTGGGTTCCGCATCTGAAAATATTTCATATAAGATTCATTTTATCATCTCCAGCATCCTACCTGTGCGATATTACCTGATTAACGCATGGTCAGACCAAGTGAAATATCTTCATAATCGACCTGCGCTAAGAATTCCTAAAACCTGCAATTTTAATTGAACGCATGAATTATGTATGTGTGTGTGTGTGTGTGTGTGTGCGTGCATTTCCACATTCTCACACACACGCATACATACAACATACACATTAAAATATATATGAGCCATATGTGCATACCAGTATGTTTACAAATATGTATGTATGTATATATATATATGGGAGAATGTACGAAAAAACAACAGACAAGGACAGGTGGTGTAAACAACAAGAGGATGTATTAGTATGACGCTCGGGAATACGGAAAGTCTTTAACGTTTCGAGCTACGCTCTTCAACAGAAAGAATACGGAGACAAGGAGAAAAAACACGGAGAAAAAAACTGAATAGTGTTCAGTCAACGGTCAATCATAGTAATGGCTGACCGGAAGTTAGAAATTATACACATGAGAGCTAAGAAAGGGGGAGATAACAAAGGGGGGAGAAAGAACGGTGATCGAAGAATGTGGGGCTGTGTGTGTGGGAGATAGAATGCTGGTGATCTTGACGTATGTATGTGTGAAAATAGGGAAGGGAGAAAGGAGTTGGTCAGTTGTAGTGTGTGCGTGGTGTGATGTGAGGGTGTTGGTGTGATGTGATGTGAGGGTGTTGGGAGGTGGGGAAGGCATGGGTGGAAT
>NC_068985.1:101972443-101978142 GCF_001194135.2 Octopus bimaculoides | reverse complement strand
AAACGGCTCCGTTTCCTGACTAGCCGTGTGAGGAAGGTGTTGTGGACATTCTGTAGGACCAAATATAAAACGTGGTAAATGATTGATGAGTTCGTCGAGAGCCACCGGGCATTAGAATGTGTTGGTTCTCATAAAAACATGTGCCTGAAGGCCGGCAAACCGTTCATCTCGTCCAAAGCCGAAGACACAAAATCCAATGGAAAACATATTGTGCTCTCGAGTTGGAGCCGACGTTCATGCATTATGTGACATTGAGTAGGGAAGAGTAAATCACTTATATTTGTACCTTTGTTATAAATACAGTTTAACCTGTTATCGAGTGTGTATACTCGTGTGGTCACGCATTATGTATTGTGCCCGCGAACAAAAACAGTTTAAAAAGGAAAATCAACATATCTGTAAATTACTTCATTACGGTGAAAAATCTCTTGGTTGTTTCTAATTCACTGTATAAGTGATTTGTGCTACTCTAGTTGAAACGTTAATAGAGTGACGTAAATAGAAAAATCAACACCAAATTCGTGTTTGATTTGTTAGTAATATCGGTTCAATAACACAAGCAAATGACACATTTTTCGATGTAGTCTTATGCTGATTATATATCAAGGTAAAAGTTGAGAGTATGATAAACTGCAGGGCTATCTTTAATATGTCTACTAAATCGGGGTTGATCACGAGGTAAACAAAACCAAAAAAACAAAACGAAACGAGAATTTTGAGAATCACATGCTCCATTACATAATTTGTACAGAAAAATATGGTTACGCTGAACAGTGATGCATAACTCTTCTACTAATTCGGAAAGAAATAAATAGTTATGATATCGAGCACAAAATAATATACAATATTTCTAACCTCACAATACAAAAAAAGAACGATAATAATAACTCATATATATTTCTACATAAATCGCATTGCAAGTTCGATTATTGATTCTTATAAAATACAGTTATACACAATATTCCGTCACATAGTCACAGTAATCATATTCTGTTCTTACTTGCAAAAATAAATCGAAAGAGAGAACATAAGAAAATATAAGAATGCAGATTGATATCTTTAAACGGCATAAAAGTAACGAAAAATGCTTATCATCTTACAAGCTATAAATTCTTCAACACGCATAAATACAATTATATGACATTATTGTTTGTAGGAAACCATTATAAATTATGGATTATGTTGAAGATATCAATAAAGATGAAAAATACTATAATATTATAAACGTAATTCTTTTTTGAATTTATTTCAATTTCAGATTTGGTTCACGTAAGTAGTTCTCTGACGTCACAGTCAACTACCACCATCATCATGCGTATGTATCTTTCATCTTACCTCCATTACTTCTTTCAGATATCCGATTGCTGTCATACTGGAGCACCACCTTGTATTTTATTTTTTCCCTGGTGCATATTCTGCTGTGGATTTTGACTAAACCGCTATAGTACAGGGATACAAAGATCGTTATTCAGTAGTTTGGGTCACAAAAACACAGACACACACACACACACACACACACACACACACACACACACACACACACTCACACTCTCTATCTCTCTCTCTCTCTCTCTTTCTCAAACTTTCTTTCCCTTTCTCTGTCACTCAACGGCCTCTACACAGTTTCCTTCTAAACAATAGACCCACAACGATTTATTGGGCCCGGAGCTATAGTTACAGATACTCACATAGGGTGCCATGCAGTGGGTCAGAACCAGAAAAGCATGTTTGCGAATCGGACTTCTTAACTACATAAAGAAACGCACCCCTATACAACGAAAAAAAACCAACGTTGACGAGGACAACAGAAACAACCGCAAAAGCAATAACGATGATGATGATGATGATGATGATGATGATGATGATAATAATCTGTTCTACTCTACGCACAAGACTTCAAATATTGGAGGAAGGGATTAGTCGATAATATCAACCCTGTGTTCCCCTGGTACTTATTTAATCGACCCCAAAAGTATGATAGACAAAATAGATTTGGCGGAATTTGAACTCAGAAGACGGACGAAATACCGCTAAGCATTTACTCCCGAAAAAACTTGTCTATTTACCACGTATAAAATTTCATCATCCACTCCTCGTGGAGAAAACATACAAATTTATGGAACATAACAATATTTCCCCCACTGAACCAAAAATGTGCCAACAAGGTTCATATGGATGTAAAGATCAACTCCTAACCAAGCGCATGATCCTTGAGAACTATCGTAACAAACGCAGAAATCTCAGTTCTGCATGGATTGATTATATAAAGGCCTTCCACGACATACCGAATTCATAGATGTTGGCGTCGCTGGATATCTTCAGAATTTCTCCTGTGATTTCAAACTTCCTGAAGCACAACATGTATTTGAGTGTTAACACTTCCAAGCGCGCCAATTAGCATTGATATCGTGACCACTTTTTTTCATTTCTCACAACCTGCGTTTTTCTCCACTTCATTTTGTTATAGGCGTACAGTATTTTTTTCTTCTTTCTCTTCGATCCTTTTGTCACCGGAAAATGCTATATCAATTAACATACCTCTTTCTTATTTTCATTTTTTCAGCAATGTCAGGCTTTCAATTCTGCCATCATCATTTTCTGTAATTCCTCCTGGGATTTGGTCATAACACGTCATTGGTCTTTGTACGCCATTATTAACATCGTCATCATGATCATCATCAACACCATCATCATCATTATCATTATTTGTTGTATTAGTATTAGTAGTGGTAGCAGTAGTCGCAGAAACAGTAGTAGTTGTAGTAGTAGTAGTTCTAGTAGTAGTTTTACTTCTTTGAACTTCGCATTTTTTGCCGACTGTCTTCCTGGGATTTTGTCATATCATGTCTTTGGTCTTTGTACGCCTTTATTATTATCATGATCATCATCAACATCATCATCATTAGTAGTAGTAGTATTAGCATTGTTAGTAGTAATCAAAGAAGCAACAGTCGTAGTAGTAGTAGTAGTAGTAGTAGTAGTAGTAGTAGTAGTAGTAGTAGTAGTAGTAGTAGTAGCTTTTCTTCTTTCAACTTAGCATTTTTTGCCGACTGTCATCCCGACTCCCAGGGTAAAGAAACGCACTGTTTTAATTAATAGGCCAGTAAACTAAACACACCAGGTTGTTCATTTTCAAAATGAAATGAAGGTATGTGAAAAAAAAAAAAAAAAAATTCAAAGAAATAAAACAAAAATAAAGAATAAAAATACCAAAACAGAATTAAAATACATTGGCAGTAATAGTTCTCGCATCGGCAATGCTCTTCTTTTGATTTTTATTATGCATGTTTAATGCAATCACTTGTCGGGACACATTCAGCGGCCTAAGGCAAATGAAGGGTAAGAAAGATTGGGGAGGAGTTATGGGGAAAGAAGTGTGGAAATACATTTATATAATACGACACAAACATTTAAATTGATAGGATTTTTCTAAGGATTTGAGCAGTAATTTGCAGCATAATTTGGATTTCTTTGACACATAGTTCTCTTGGGATAATGTCTAGATGTTTCTGATTTCATTTTGTGATCATATTTAGACCAGCTCCTGTAACTGGAACCGTTTTTGCTTTCAGTTACCACATATTTTTATTTCAATTTCCAGATCCTTTTATTTACTCAGTTTGCCAAATTGCTTTACTGATACATTTTTATCAGTGGGAGAACTCACATCCATTAGTCTACAAATATTTTCTTCCTCGTCTTTAATAATTATGTCTGGTCAATTATCTTGGATTGTTCTCTCAGTTGGACTGGAAAATCATAATGGATAGTAACGTTTACCTTCAACGATTGGCTCAGGATGATTTATACGAGTTAGAGTATATTTTCGTAGAGTTTACATATTTTCCAATGTAAATACTGTACTTACAAGCACTAACATAAGAAATGATAGAGAAACAAACTGAAATGGCATACATTTGAGAGTTTAGGTGACGAAGTGAGAAAGCGATATTGGAGTAGAGGCGTAAGGAGAAGTATAGGCAAAAAGTGTATGAAATATATTGGAGAATTATATTGAAAATTTCTTGGGAAGAAAAAAGGTTGCGATAACTTTTAGCCGTGCATCAGCTCTTATTCAATACACTTTTGATCGACTGTCTTCATCCGGTATATAGATCTAGTGAAAATACGCATTCATTATGCCTCTTTTATTCTAAGAGTATTGCTCCACATTTTACGGTGTTTTCAGCTCTTTATTTAGTACGTTATGAGACGGCGCAGATATATCATAACGTACTAAGTCTTCTAATGACTTGAAGATGTATGTCTCAATATTTCAATTCCCCCTGCATGACTGTAGAGTTGCGTGACTTAGTGGTTAGGGTGTTGGACTCATGCGTTGTGTTCTTGAGCGAAACACTTCATTTCACGTTGCTGCAGCCAACGCAACTGGCAAAAATGAGTAGCACTGCGATGGACCGGTGTCCCGTCCAGGTGGGGAATTTTATACGCCATGGAAACCTGAAAACAGGCCCTTGTGCGTCGGCATGACACGAGAAGGTAACCAGGTTAGTTTTAGCAATGCATGGCAAACGGTGTTAGCTTTATGATGCATCCGTAACGTTTCCGTTTGGCAAATGAGGCACATAGAATAAATACGAGACTAAATAAATATATACGAGGGTCAATTTGTTCAATTAAACTCCCGGGTATGCAGTCCAATGACTGAAACAAGTAAATGATAAACGACATGAAAATAGGTAAATATCACAGAAGTTTGTTTGAAAAATGATCACTATTACGGAATATAATAGAGTTGACATTAATTATATATAGAAATAGTCATAGTAACGAAAATGAAATGCTATAAGTTTGATAGAGGAAAACACTTTGAAATATGTTATTAATATTATACCGAATGTTTGTATATAACCTTCAGATATAAATTTTTAAAACGTATTTCATTCACTAATATTTCACTGAAAAGGTCTTAACCGTTGAAATAAAGATAAATATTACTGATAATTAATGGTTTATGAAGTTCTAGTTATGATATTATTACACATCTTCAAGCTAAGCTGCAAACAATTTATTCATTTATCTCTAACACATAGAACTAAATAAATTAATCTTAAGAGAGAAAAATATCAAATGAAATAAATAAACATATATAAATAGAATATAGAAGGAAATTAAAATATCATTTATATTCTACAAGAAATTAGTGCATAAGTTCTCAGCTATCATCGCAAACATTTCATTAATTCCATGATTGGATAAGTACTTTTGATATAAATGTCATATATTTTAAGAATTATACGCAAAAAACATCAGCGTTATGAGAATTATTACGAAATACTCACCCTTCCTATCAAGAAATATATAAACGCGTTTATCAAATAACACCAAAACTGTGGGAAATCTGATATATAGTTATAGTCGTTTCTTGACATATTCGTAAATAAGGCATTTGATATTAACGTACATTAACTTTTTATGACTTGATAAAATGAGAAAAAACAAACAAACCAAACTTAGTTGAAATGCAGGTGGTATCGTGCACAAAGATATGTTCACCTACTGACAGTCACTTCTAATTTGTTAAAAAAAGGCTTGTACATTATGTAAAGCTATAATACTCCAGTAAAAACAAGTAGCTCAGGACGCCGAATGTCTGTATTAATTACAAATATATATACATGTATATATATGTATATATATATATATACAAATATATATACATGTATATATATATATAT
>NC_068985.1:101969409-101972086 GCF_001194135.2 Octopus bimaculoides | reverse complement strand
TGTGTGTGTGTGTGTGTATGTATATATATGTATATATATCACTCAGAATATATATGGACGCTTTATTAGTTTGTTCCATACACATAACCACACACGCAGAAATGCAAACACAAAAAAAACAACACACATATATAAATTGATGTTGAAATGATATTACTGAGTTAAAACAATTTTAGCAAAAACACCTGGTGAGTATCACTGTTGATGTGTATCCATTCTGATTGTAGCCTTGAAGTTATTGCGAGTTTCAAGTCTTTTCGTTTCGCCTATCACCTGTTCAACAAGTGAAGATATATTTACCTTTCCTTACTTTTATATACGAAGGTAATTGTCAAGAAAATAAAGGATTATGTGATGTGGTTGTACATGGGAGTGCGTCTACTGACATACTTTGGAATCTTAATTGCGCACAATTCAAAAGCTACTGTAGATTTTGTCATCATAGTGCTTGCGTAACACAAAACTGCAGTTTAATCGGAACAATTCGTGAGAACAGTAGGGAATTACCAGAAGCAGTAAAACAGGTGAAAAAAATCCATGAAAATGTGGTTTGAAATCCTCAATCCTCAGAGAAACCTACTGTCACACAATGGTCTAGTGCAAAAAAATCAAAGTCTGTTGTTGTATCGAGTAGCTTTCATCAACATGTAGATGTTCCTTCTGAAAATAACGCCAAGAAGAAACTGGCACCACACGTTTTTTTATAACAAAATTAATGTAGTCGTAGACGTGCTTGACCAAATGTAGACAGTAGACGATGGCCTATGCCCGATTTTATAATATTCTGAATATTGCTCTTCTAAACAGCTGGGTAATATACCTAAGTGTTTGCAACTCAAGTCATTAGTCGACGGGAATATACGAAAAATGTTGCTGAAGTCCTTTGTGGTGTGTCACATCACGGTCGTTCATGTACCATTAGACGCCCTATTGAGGTAGCATCTACATTTAGAAATAAAGTCGGACGTATATGCGTGAAAACAAAATGCTGAAATAGAGCCTCAGAAATGTATGGAATCTGTAGAAAAACCTGTGTGGAAAATGTACGCTAAAACATTGCGATCACAGTTTAGAATTTCACTCAATTTCTTTTTGTTTTGTAATGATAAATTTCTTACAAAATATTCAGTTATTGCAACTAACATCATCGGGAAGTCATAAAGAAAATCAATAAATTCTTACATTTAATAAAGTTTTGTACTTTTCGAATTCATTTTTTCTTTCAAATTGTAAAACATCTTTCTGTCAGTTGATGCATTCTGTTCCTTAAACGAAAGTAAAAAGACCGGCTCATCTACTGTGAAATAAGTAATCGTAAATATTTGAAGAATTATCCAACTGTAAATTAATTGCTGTATATTAATTGCAGAACTTACAGTATATGTCAAGACTAATTCGTGGTGAAGTAGCATGCCCACTCTAGTATAGTTAGGAGAAAGAAGGGTCTAAAAGACGCGATATAAAGTATAAGTATAGATATCGGGTATATATATGTATGTATGTATATGTATATCTCTTTTACTCTTTTACTCTTTTACTTGTTTCAGTCATTTCACTGTGGCCATGCTGGAGCACCGCCTTTAGTCGAGCAGATCGACCCCAGGACTTATTCTTTGTAAGCCTAGTACTTATACTATCGGTCTCTTTTGCCTAACCGCTAAGTTACGGGGACGTAAACACACAAGCATCGTTTGTCAAGCGATGTTGCGAGGAGAAACACAGACACACAAACATATACACACACGCATACATACATACATATATACGACGGGCTTCTTTCACTTTCCGTCTACCAAATCCACTCACAAGGCTTTGGTCGGCCCGAGGCTATATTAGAAGTCACTATATACCATATTCTGAAGCCGACTAAACCTTACGAATGAATTTTGTACGAGGTAACTCAATAGGTCGGTAAATAATATTGATAGGATAGGTACTAGGCTTAGAAAAACAAAATCGATTTGTTCGACTAAAACCCGTGCACCACGATGGACGTAGTCACATGACTGATACATATAAAACATTAAAAATTCATACCATGTTTAATCCCGAGCAACGCCGGGTATCTCTGCTAATAATAATAGTAATAATAATAGTAATAATAATAATAATGATGATGATAATAATAATAATGATAATAATAATAATAATAATAATAATAATAATAATAATAATAATAAGAAGAAGAAGAAGAAGAATAAAGTAAAAAATATACAAACGCTTCACTATTTATAAGTATGATTTCAAGAGTAACTGGACAATATTCTAGATACGTAATACGAAAATGCGCAAACGAAAAACAATATAGTACAACCCATCACATTTTAAACGCTACTTAACTGGATGACATTCAATTGCTGCTTCAAAGTAAATTTCCACAGAGACATTGAATAATCAAGTCAATTTTTCTCTGATTCCAGACGTACGTAGAGCAAGACCTTTACATAATGTTAGTATATATCAATTACGGAGAGCGTATATTCTATAAAGCAAAGTAAGTGTACAGAAAGCAGCCATTAAATCTGTGTTTCTGCAATATAAAATGGTCCCATAGTAGAGTATATTCTACTAAATGTGTGCTCATATATAAACATATATTCATATGTATACATATATATATGTACACATACATACACATATATATATATACATATATACATATATATATATATATATA
>NC_068985.1:101965013-101968514 GCF_001194135.2 Octopus bimaculoides | reverse complement strand
ATACACAAATTAAACCTTGCCATGGAGGAATGTAGTGGCGAACAAAAACAATACAGGAAAACAAACGGAAAAGGCTATACGGCCAGACGGGAAAAAATTATGTGTGTATGAACGCTGTGAGGCACGAACTTGAAAGTGGGGACGAAGTAAGTTCGCGCGTTTGCTCGGCGATAGCCAAGGAAGAAAAGGATTATTGACCGGAAGCATGTGACCATGCCGGTCTAAGGGGAAGAGAGAGAGTGGTAGAGGGAGAAACAAAGGGAGGAAGTAGAAGAATAGGTGAGCAACGAGAGGAAAAGAGGAAGAGAGGAAGTACGAGGGGGGGAAAAAGTGATACGTAGTAGTAACAGAGGAAGACCGAGAGGTGTAAAGAGAGATACGTAGTAGTAAACAGAGGAAGAACGAGTCTAAGGGTAAGTAATAATATTATTATTTTCATAACCTTCGAATGTAGTCTAATTCGTAGTTTAACCGCCCTTCGTAGCATGTAAGGTGTCCTGTTAAGAGTTACCTCCCTTGTGTATAAGTACGTAAATTATTTGCATAATATTTTATATGAAAAATATGTTGTCTGTTGACATTAGTATGCGTGCTGGCTACTGGTAGGAAAATCTCCCTTAATTTTCTACTTCTATCATTTTCATACATAGTTTTATTAGGGTGAGTAGGAATATATTATATACAGAGGAAGATCCATGTATGTATATATACATAGATATATTAGGGACAGCAGGAATATATTGTATATAGATGAAAATCCTTTATATGAACGTTCTGCATGATGTATGCGATATAGCGTCTCACCTATATATTGCAGTAACGTATACATACGCACGCACACACACTGTCACACACACACACTGTCACACACACACACATATGTATATATATATATATATACATGTATGTATGTGTGTGTATATATATATATATATATATATATATATATATATATATATATATATGTATATACATATATATATATCTAGATAAAAAACTTGGTGGTACTCGTTTGCACACGTGTGTTAGTGTGTATGCGAGTATATGTGCTTATGTATGCTTTACAAAATATAAAATATAAAAAGGGATTTTTAATTGTATATAAATATATCTATATATGTAAAGATGCGCCCGTTTACACATTTGTGTACGTATATCTAGCACATATATGTGTGTATCGATGTGTGTGTGTATGTGCTTGCGAATGCATGTATAAGTATGTTTATTTGTAGAAAACGAAGGAAATAAAGGAAAATGAAAATTGCATCTTCACCCTTGAATGGAAAAAGATTATTATTATTTATTCAAACAATTTATGTAAAAAGAAGAATATTAATATGAGTTTGGATTCTATATATACACATTTTGTTTCCATTTGTTGTTTAAACGCTTGTTATCAACATACATCAAAGGAAACAAATAAACATGTTATCAATGTTTACAAATGCCAAATGTTTGTCTTTAGACAAGAAATTTAAATACAATGAATTTCAATCGCAATGCATATCCAAAAATCATTTGAGCGAAATTTTAAAATTACGCCTTTTAGTAAAGAATATATTTTACAACAGATCTCCAAATATTTAGCCTGCATTGAGAATATTCCATTTCCCTATTAACAATTAGTAAAGTAAATTATATTTATAAGCAAAATAAATAATATCGGAGAAACACAATGGGTTAGAAAATGTATATTTTTTTTATTTGAATGCATAAGTTTTGTTTAACACTAATTATAGTAGCAAACATTTACGCGAATGCACAAACGTACAAACGCACGTAAGGGCGCTGTCAGGCACACAAATGGAACCTCCCCTACACACACACACACACACACACACACACACACACACACACACATACACACACACACAATTGCGGGCACACATACATATACATAGGATTTCCTTCTTGTTAATTCAGTTGTTTCACTTTGCTTGGAACATGAACGTAATTTATTCAGAGGCAAATATATTCGAAATGCAGTTAAACTTAAAATGCGCATACGTTATCTCTTTCAATAATTGCCAATAGAACGCAAACTTTAGTGAGAAACATCGATAGAATAATATTGGAACAGACGCGTACATGCTCTACCACCAATGCAACTAGTTTCTACTAAAATTAAGTACGAGAGAACAATCAATCAAAAAGCTAGGTAAAGTTAAATAACCCCAACACACACACACTGATACTATGTACCAGAGGAATTGATCCGAGATTATCTTTGGGACGGATCCTCGGATTTTATAACATTAAAACTAATTTTGCTTAACTGATTGTATAATTAATTATTATACAGAATTAGATCAAAATCGTGGTACGGACCCAAAACTTTTCATAATTAATAGTGAAATGACTTAATTAAGTGCTTACGTACTAAAAATTATACTTATGATTTTGTTTTTAACCTAAATAACTGTAGTACATATTTCTATGAAGCACAAGTTATCTCAGCGAAAATCTCACAAATGTAATGTAAATATTGTGTTGAAATTGTAGAAGGCTAAGCTTAAACATCGTTGCTGACAACTTAATTTGTGCTTCAAAAATATCGGAAACATTATAATTACATTATCCAACAATATTTGGGCAGTGAATGTACTGTCTTCAACGTCAAATAGGAAATTTTTCAAAGATGTCAGTCATATAAAAACAGAAGCAAAACATAAATTCTCAGAGATGTTAACTCCACTGGCTATATAATTTTCATGTCAGAAAATTTCAAGAAGCCTATGCCGCTACAAAAGTATCATTCAGCTAACTGGAAATACAAGCATGATATATGGATATAATATAGAGAAATAAATCTCCATGTTTCCTTCTATTACCACTTATAAAGCATCATTCAACACGACGAACTCAACTCTAAGCAAATATCACTTTAAAATGGCCTGGCATTAAAATCGCCTGATTTAAGATGTTATACCTATAAACTAAAAACTGTTTAAAATTTTGGTAGAGAACCAGCGATATGGAGGGAGAGATGCAACCTATTTCATGAATTCCGGTACTTTACACTTATATTATTGATCCCTAAGGATCAAGAGTAATATCATTCTCGGTGAAATTTGAACTTAAAAAGTAAAAACTGAATTCTACTAAGCAATTTGTCCGATGTTCTAATGTTTGTATCAGCTCGCTCCTTAATCCATTAGCTATTAATATATTAATTACTTTGTAGCCGAACAACTGTTCCATTTAGGGTGAAATCTTCTTTGAATAAATATCTTTCTATTCAGTACACCATAACAAATTTATTTACGAAAGTACCAACACAAGATTCAGTAATGTTTGGATGAGAATTTTCTGTAAATGTTAAGAGAAAATTTCTTGAAATGAATGCATTTCCCAAGATCATAGAAGCATTACAGGTGCTACAGGTATTACAGGCATTCAAATATACACACACTTGATACATACACTGACACGCATATACACACACATGCACACAGATGTATATATATATATATATATATATATATATATATATATATATAT
>NC_068985.1:101956626-101964818 GCF_001194135.2 Octopus bimaculoides | reverse complement strand
TATATACATATAATCAGTGAGAGAGATAAAAGATGGAAGATGCAACAATCTTAATTCTTCAGTACAATCATTTAGAATCGAGCATACAATTCATTAACTACTAACTAACCCCCCCCCATACACACACACACACACACACACAAAAACACACACATATATATATATCACCTTTATTGTTACTATCTTCTAATAATTGTCTTTCATTTTAACGAAGTATTTTATGCTGTTAATGTATGAAGCAGCATCTTATTCCTTGTCAAAAATGACACTGTATGCGCGAACAATCTAACGTTAACTGTAAATAATAGTAATAATAATAATAATAAATAATAATAATAACAACAACATCAAAAGCAATGCAAACTTGTGAGATGTTTCATGAATTTCGGAAGAGAACATTTCTTAATATTTTTTCTTATATTCCATGTAGTCGCATTCTACATGTGGATACATCAGTTATCATAGCTCGTTTAGATGTCTGAATAATATATTGCGAATGAAATTTCAAATTACTTTAGAAATAGTCATTTTCCCGACTATATCTATTCAATATTTCGCTAGTATTCTACTGGTGAAATTTCTTGAAAATTAAAGCCGGTCTAATATGATTGCGAATTCCAAATTCTAAGACTATATATGCTGCATATATAATTTTAGTATTCTTACATTCAGAGATATTTGAAGTTTCCTTGTATTGTTATTATTATTATTATTATTATTATTATCATTCATTGGTGTAATAGTAGTGGTAATTGTAGCATTGGTAGGAGTAGTGCTAGTGGCAGTGGCAGTGGTAGTGTTTACGTTATTGATTATCGGTAATCTTTCACTCTTCTTGAAAAAATGTAAGCTAACATTTGAATCATTTTTTTTTTCTGTAGAGCTATTCACATATGCCTTGTTAATTTCATCAAAATTTGGTCGAATTTTTCTCTTTATGTTAAGAGTTCTTTATTTTTAAAGAGAGATATTTGAGAGATAGAGAAGGGAGGGAAATAGAAATAAATTATGAGATAGAATGTTAGGTAGAGAGACAGAGAAAGAAAACGAAATAAAGATAGCTAGACAGATGAACTGAGTCTCTTAGGTGATTGGGGAAGGAGGATATTTCAAGGCGGTTTGTTATAAAATATTAAGTATGTTGCAGGAGAAACTAAAATAAAATTAAAATATGAAAAGTGATACGATAGGGTAAAATCATTGGAAATGTAGAAAAGTTACACAAAAAAATAAATAAATAAATAAAATTAGTTAAGAAAATAACAAAATAAAAAAGCATATGCATAAAAATACATACACAAATTGAAATTAAATATAAACAAAAGTATGCAACACATACACGTATACATATGTGTATAGATGTGTGTGTATATATACATATATATGTGTGTGTGTGTATGAAATATGAGAAAACCATTAAACAAAAGATGTCAGCATCTAACCAACAAAACTACAGATGATACTGCCACATGAGGAATAAAACTAAAATCATAAAAGAGAAAGACAAATTTGAAACAAGTAATCTACAACACTAGCAACAACACCAAGAAAATGGCAAATTATTAAATTAGTCATTTGGCACTCCGTTGGATTATTATTTTATTTTTTCATATTTAATTTTCGTTTACACATTTCATACTTGAAATCTCAGGTTCTGACGTAAAATCAGTATGTTACCAAATATAGAATTAAAATATTCTATACTTTTTAAAATATATTTTCTCGTTTTCATTTTCAGATTTGCTTGAAAATGTTGAGGAAAAAAAAACAACCTAAAACGGAACAAAAGCAACCGAGTAAGCAGAAGTAAGCATACACGCTTCTGTGCATGTGAAAAAGAGAGGGAGGAGTAGAGAGGGTGAGGATTGTATGTGGGGAAAAAAAGATAAAAGAGTTTAGGAGGAAAAAGAAATCACAAATATGAAGAGAATATAACAGAGGATATAGAGAAAGAAAATATAAGTAATGAAGTATACAAATAACAACAGCAGCAACACCAACAACAACAACAACAGCAATAACAACAACAACAACAACAACAACAATAATAATAATAATAATAATAATGCGTTATGCGTCGGTACTTTAAATAAATAATATTACAATAAATAAATATTATCCAATCAGTGAATTCACCAATAGCAGCCTATTATTGTTCTAAAGTAAGGTAGCAGTTGGAGCCGGAGAAAAATAATTTGGTTCATTCGAATGCGGTTATTAATTTATTTATGATTATCATATTTAAATTTTATTTTTCTGGCTCTATATTTAATAAGTATTTGCGTGTATTCGTCTTATAATGTCTTTTTAAAAAGGTTTATGAAGACATAAGAATAAGGATGAAAAAGAAAGCAACCCCACGAAATGCACTCGCATTAGAAAGCGTAGAAAAAGTCTAAACTTTAAGTTAAATAAGAAATGACATTAAAAGTCAAATATGAAGGTTATTGTACTTCCACAGACGTTTGGCTAATAGCTTTAATCTAATTATCTAGGTGAAAAGGTGCTGGAAATGGAGTTATCAGTCAAATATATACTAGTAATGATAGTTACTATATAAATAAACAAATATAAATATCTATAACTAAAATATAAGAGATTTATCGAATGAAATAGCATATACGATACATTTCTTTTTGAAGTTACTTTCTTACAGCCAGTTTATGATCTTATTTTTATACAATGGCATAGGAAGGCTCCACATAAAAAAAAAACTAGATATTTTGTTTGTTTATTAATGTAAACAAAGAGGAGGGACCTGAACATATGAAAGTAAATGAGCAGAGCCTAGGAAAACAAGAGAAACTAACATTATCTGAGAGAGACAACGACAACATTGAAACAAAAGATTAATGAAATTTCCAATAAACTTTCTTGGCGATAAGCCCGCGAGTATTTTTGGTGAGGAGTCTTCAGGAACATAAAACAAAAGGGCTACAATAACAGTATTGTTTAGTTTTATATTTTTGGGGAATTTCTTATTGATTCTCTTATTATTTGCAGTTTGTCTTTTTACACTCTCCTTGTACTTTTCTACTTCCCTATTTTCCTCTTTAAGTTCGTGTGAATAGAGTAATCATCATAATCTTCATCGTCAACATCGTCGTCGTCTTCGTCATTATCATCATCAGCATCATAATCAGTATCATCAATGTCATGATCAACCTGATGATCACCGTCTTTTTTGTGGCTGTGCGAATTCAGAGAACACCATCTACAACGTATTCGTTTATTGATATTTGATGAAAAATGCTATTATTTCTTTCATTTTATCCAGAAAATAAATCAGAATATTTAAATTCAAACTACATTAGCCCGGGGTAGAAAACACACTCTGTGAAATTTTAATCCTTGCATAAATATTTGTAAGTTATATATTTGTATTACTATTCGAGGTTTAAGATGGCCTTAAAAATATAAAGAATAAGTGTTGGCTTCGAGTCGTTGTAGTGAACGCTATAAGGTAAACAAATACGACCTATTTGTTTTGTAAAATGAACTTAATTTTTCTTTTAAAAATGGAAATGACAAAGTAATAATTAAAGAAAAATTACTGCTTCAAGCATATACACAGCTTCACAATGAAAATTCGAAGAAACAATATTGTTTTAATTCAGTGTTTAAACATCGTTTTAAAATGTACCCCAGCAACGACAAAAACGACAACATCAATATAAACAGAAAGTATAACAAAGAATACACAGGCAGTAACAACATCGTTCTATTTTTGACAAGTGTAATGTTTTATAAGACGTTCTTTGGCTTGGGATTGCTTCAGGAAAGAGAGAAATTATGGAGGAATATTGCACAGTAAAGATGATGTGTGTTTGAAATATTAGGGAAATATTCAATACACACATGAAGCTAGTGTTGAAAAGAAGACAGATATGAATGAAAAGTGATGTTGCCTATACTGGCAAAAACATAAGGATGGCCGTTCTTGTTCCGACTAATGTTACAAGGCCAGTAAAGGAATATATGAACTGCATACAGCTTACAGAATGGCTGTTTAGTCTAGTAAATGATAAAATGAAGTTAAACGTCTAAGACCTTCATATCCGCCCTGAAAAGAAAACATTTGTATATCGTTAGCTTTATCGAATAGCAATTGAGGTCGGTGAGCATTAAAGCAATTCAGCTAAGCATGAGATTGGCTGGGCGCGATATCGACTTCTAGATACTATCTTATTCCGAAAGTAACTGATGTACACCGGTTAAACAGAAGTGAGAGACTAAAAAGAAGATGAGTGTCACTTGCGAAGTAGATTAAACTGTCCAGGTTTAACATAATGGACTGAGAGGAGATTTTGATGTTGAGAAAAGGAACGTACAAAAAGGGATGAGGTATTTGAGGACGGAGATATTTTAGTGTCATACACTCTACAAGACAGGTTGAAAGGATTTCATTTCATTCAAATATCCCAAGAGAGATAAAATGCTAGCACAAGAAATAAAAAGAGATGTACATATTGTTGCCATATACGCAGAAAAGAATTCAGAAATTGCCAACATTCTCAATGTTGCATCATGGTGTTTCGAAAACATTATTCGGATGGAATTGAAAGCCTCTGGTGAAGAAGTTTCCACTATGTCGAATAAGAAAGTCTTTCTGAAAGTTCAGATACTATAAGGACACAGCAATTCATCTAACGAGAACAAGATATTATCGATGGTGATTTCGGAAAATGAATGAAAGCCATAGAAATTCAGGTTTGGGATTCGGCATTCAGAATTCTTGTGCAGGTGGACATTCGATATAATACTGAGGATACACCAATTCATAGCTAAAGGGAACCGTTCAGTCTGTGCCAAGTGGTTACTGAAGAAGTTTAAAAAATAGTGCATGATTTCATTTTTCGCTGAGATTAAATTTGACTAAGACCGAAAGATCAATGGCTGATGGATATATGCAGACTCTTCTGATGTTCCCAGAGTGACCCACGCTAAGTTCCCTGCAACTGTGATGGGTTTAGGAGTGGCGAGTAAAGAAAATCATGTTATGAAATCTCACATCTTTCTGCAAGGTTTTAAACTTAATGCTGCTTGATATGCTGAGACATTGGAAACATTTGTTAATACCTAAATAGCTGACATATACACCAAGGCTTTGCACCTCATGAAGCCTACGTAAGACAGGAAATCAGGCAAGCCTTACGGTCATATAACACAGAGGTTTTGGACACCAAATTTGCCAGATTTAAATTCCTTGAATTATTATGTTTGGAACGTTGTTGAAAATGATTCGGCATTCAGAATTCTTGTGCAGGTGGACATTCGATATAATACTGAGGATACACCAATTCATAGCTAACGGGAACCGTTCAGTCTGTGCCAAGTGGTTACTGAAGAAGTTTAAAAAATAGTGCATGATTTCATTTTTCGCTGAGATTAAATTTGACTAAGACCGAAAGATCAATCGCTGATGGATATATGCAGACTCTTCTGATGTTCCCAGAGTGACCCACGATGTTGTTACTGCCTGTGTATTCTTTGTTATACTTTCTGTTTATATTGATGTTGTCGTTTTTGTCGTTGCTGGGGTCAACTCAATATCTTCTCAGAGCACCACAATTGTCTAGGTGAGTTCTGCATATCAACAATTCTGGTTCGTTTCTGTGTTGATGCAGTCATCGAAGCTGAAAAGCGGATTCTTAAAACAATCCTCTAAGGAAGCTTATTAAGAACACGTGCATGCATATCTATTAAAATATTCTTGATTGTTTTCTTGATGCGATTTGTTTAATTAAGTTTCGAGATATGCGCTGAGACACCTCTCGCAGCCTACATATTTTGATATAGATAAGGCAAATCTAAAATATAAAAAAAGCAATTGCACAACACTCTGTTGCAGTAGAGGAAATAAACGTAATAAAAACAGAAATTATATTTGATTCATCTTACTTGCACAAGAAATCAGAGTTAAGTAGCACAAACGGGGAATACTAAAAATGAAACAGTAACGTTTTGTGATCAACAAAAATAATTGTTTAAAAACTAGGGAAAAAGTCTGCGATGTTAAAGAGATATAGGTCGTAAATACCATCGAAACATTACTTGACTTATATGCTATTATGTTTGCAGGAACAGCACACAAGTCAAAGCTGACGTTGGCGCCATATAGCGGAATTTAAAGGGTCATAAGTATAGACCAGAAAGTATTTTGTTGGAATGCCTATCGATTCAGCCAATCAACCTACCTTTTCTGAGAATAAAAAAAAAAGGTTAGAATAATAGTTTCTAATCAATGCCACCATTAGGAGTTAGTCGATGTCATTGACCTTGATTCTGGTGTGTTGAAAGATATAAAAAGTATCTTTTCTGACGATTTTCGGATTGAAGCATTTTACAATCTGATAACAGAGGTGAAATATTATCGAGAGTAAATACATAGAAATTATAACAAAAATATTAACATAATACTATTATCGAATAGCAAACACCACTAGTTTAGCATTCGTAATTTATAGGATGAAAAACACAAATTTTAAAATCCATCAGCAAATGACATGTTACGATGACATCTGATCTAGTATGATATTTAACATAAAAATTTGTTCTTTAGGCTATGCTTCATAAAGCCATCTCTTCGTGATATTGAAGTACTTTCTTATATTTGATAGGAAATTTAATCATAAAGAAATGGAGATTAATTTGATACAAGAATCAAATGTTTAAAATTTGTAGATGAACTGAAACTTTAACGCATAACAGAAAAAAAAGGGATTTATTGATACATTCCTCGAGAATCTGAAGCTGAGATATTGCGTTGCTGTTTTGTATTTGAAAATGTGACATATTTATAATGGAAACATGCTTACAGACAATAATGCAATAATAAGATTAGCGAATGGCAAGGGCTGAATAGCAAATATTTTTGTGTATTCTAAGATAACGTGATGCAACATAAATAAATAATGTGAGAAATAGAGAGATATACTGGAAAGTATTGGGAGGGCTTATAAATGCAAGTAAATAGAAGGAATATTATTAAAGAGATGAACACCTAGCAATACCAATATCAAATTATATAAGGAACTTCAGTTTTCATTGGTGGGAAAATAAACTGAATACAATACATATACGTACCAAAATTATGCTAACGACATATAAAGTTTGAATTCTATAACAGCCCTGTTGACATAAGCTGTTCACACGAAAAATGAGAGGTGGATGCCATTTGAGTAAACTTATACAACATTACCTTAACCATTTCTTATTCCTACAAAGAGTTTAATCAATATATGATTTTATCTTGCTACACTTATAATCTATAGAGATCATATCAGACATGACTATTGTTTCAACTTAGTTTACAACACAATAACTTTCATCGTTAAATTTTGCACAAGGTTTGTTTTCAAAGCCTATAAAACAGTCATCTGCTGTTGTTCGTCTACATTCCGTCTCTTTCCGTCTAACATTTTATCACATCAGCTCTGCGCCTTTTCAATGGATACAGCTATTCCATTTTGTCTGTGACAAAGACTCTGCCTGCTCACCGCTGTAAAACGAACGGTGACTATGATGGTGTTGATGATGACAACGATAAGAAGAAGGGGGAGACGGACAAATATGTAGTAGTAGTAGTAGTAGTAGTAGTAGTAGTAGTAGTAGTAGTAGTAGTAGTAGTAGAAGAATAAGAATAAGAAGAAGAAGAAGAACAAGAAGAAGAAGAAGAAGAAGAAAAAAAAGAAGAAATATTTATTGGTCCATGATGATGATGATGATAACGATGCTAGTAGTGGTGGATTTGGTGGTGGTGGTGGTGGTAGTGGTGGTGATGAGGATAATGATGATGACAACTACGGTGGTCGTGGTGGTAGTATTGATGATAGTGGTGTTAGTGTTCGTGGTGGTGATGGTGAGGATGATGATGACGATGATAGATATTAGTTATGAAGTGATTCTTATTATTACTCGTTCTAGCGATCATCGTCATCATTTGTATTCTGTGCGCTTTCAGTTCTCCATTACGTTCCTATTTCAAGAGATCATATTTAGAGAGATATTCCATCCAAGTAGGTATTTTGTCTGACTTGACTGAAATATCTATAAGCAAGCCATTTTAGTCTCTTAGATGACAATCGCATCAATCTCCAAATAATAATACAGTAAGAAAGAAGTACGTACAATTATATGAAGACAGATGTAGAAACACACACATATACATAGTCATATTTTCAATGTGTATG
>NC_068985.1:101955766-101956616 GCF_001194135.2 Octopus bimaculoides | reverse complement strand
ATGATAGTGGTGTTAGTGTTCGTGGTGGTGATGGTGAGGATGATGATGACGATGATAGATATTAGTTATGAAGTGATTCTTATTATTACTCGTTCTAGCGATCATCGTCATCATTTGTATTCTGTGCGCTTTCAGTTCTCCATTACGTTCCTATTTCAAGAGATCATATTTAGAGAGATATTCCATCCAAGTAGGTATTTTGTCTGACTTGACTGAAATATCTATAAGCAAGCCATTTTAGTCTCTTAGATGACAATCGCATCAATCTCCAAATAATAATACAGTAAGAAAGAAGTACGTACAATTATATGAAGACAGATGTAGAAACACACACATATACATAGTCATATTTTCAATGTGTATGGATTCTATATCTATGGTGGTTCTGCGGCTGTGTCCGTATCCATATATATTTTATATTCTTTGTTTTGCTGGCAAGATGGATATGGATAATTCGTATGCTAAATTTCGGGCTTTGAATAATTCTTATATTATCTAACTTGGAGTAACAATAAAATACTGGAAGCGTATTACATATTCGACGGCGTATTATTACACAATAAAACACATACAAAACATACATACAGACAGAAAATCAGACAACCAATATCTGTGCATGTGTGTGTGTGTGTGTGTGTGAGTTTGTATCTGCTTATGCATGTACACATTTATCTATTTCTATATAAATAAATCTACTAATCTAAGTATCTATCTTTATATATAGATATATATGTATATGTATGCTTGTATACACACACACACACACACACATACATACATACATACATACATACATACATACATACATACATACATATATATATATATATATATATATATATATATATAT
>NC_068985.1:101950882-101953839 GCF_001194135.2 Octopus bimaculoides | reverse complement strand
TATATATATATATATATATTAGAGGTCGGAGTTAAAATACATCTTCCTATAGTATGCAAGATATATGTACAGAAGGATACGGTTTGAATTAATTATGGTATTATCTGAATAGACATGTTTACATGTGGTGAGTTTTGCGAGAGAGAAAGTGACAGGGAGGAAGATTGAGAGAGAGAGGAGAGATGGACAAAGAGAGAGAGAAAGAGACAAAATCAGACATAGAACATTTACATTTATTCCGTAAAGTATACGAAGCCAGTAAATTCAAATAAGAGTAATAACATCATGCAGTTGCAAACTTTCAATGGATGAAAACCATGATAACGGTGGAGAGTTTAGTGGTAGAGAATTTATTAATCATACATCCAAGGACTGAGATTTGTGTCTGTACTGAGGGAAGATACATTGAATAACTCTGTCACGTGCGGAATATATTTAGTGAGGTAATCATGTTATTAAAAGCACAGGTAAATATAGAGAAGAAACTTGAAATGTTTGATAGTTGATGTCTCTTTTCCGAAAAGATAACGTATGGTTATCAAAGACTTTTTCAAATATCAAACTTCAGGTATTGAGATATTTAGGTATTCAAAATGGCTAGAAAATGATAAACAGGAAAGCGTAGGGAGTTAGAAACTTTAAAAAACGGGACATTTATTTGGTACCTGGACGATCACGAACAGCTGTAAGGCATATTTTACCTCGTGTTATCGAGGTACGTGTCCAGCTTCGTTACTGTACACAGGAAAATGTAGTTGGAATTATATATATATATACATACATGCAAACACATACACAAGCACCACACACACAAAACACGCACAAACACAGACAGACAGACAGGCAGACACACACACACACACACACACACACACACACACACACACATATATATATACATATATGTATGCATTTATACATACGTGTATCTGTGATATTTGTGTATGTGCGCATGCGTGTGTATGCAACCATGTATATTTGCTGGTGTGTATGCTTATGTAGGTATATGTGGACGAAAAGGGAGAGAGATGGAGAGAAAGAAAGATAGGGGGAAGAGAGAGGGAGAGAGAGAAATAGAGAAATATATACGACCATCCATACAGTAACACTACTCCTCACATCGATACATACACACAAAAGACACATGCACACACATATGCGCACACATACTTGCACAACACAAGCGAGCGCACTCTCTCATAAATTGGGTTATATTTATGAGTGAAGAATCAATATGTTTTTATATATTATACTGCGTTTACTGAATAGGGTATTATAGATTATAGACAACAATTATGATGGCATCATTTCTTCTTAGGACATTTGAAAAATTAATGTGTGTCTATTATTGGAAACATGACTAAAATATTATTTACGAACAAGTATCAACCGTATTACAAAACCATCATCAAAATCGTCCATAAAATTTGCAATTCAGCGAAAACTCCATACTGTTTAATAATAACGACACGAATAGAAATGCATAAATAAAATCAGAAATTCGCTCTAATCAAGAACCAAAAACGGTGCGCAAGACGTAACTGCTTGAAGAGGTTATTACGATGGAGTTATTTTGAAAGTTGAATGTGTCTGATGGCTCTGAAAATTATAATCCACACAGTTATATCACTCTTCTGGTTATTAACACTCCTATTTCATGATTTAATGTCACAAACTGTACCTGTTTCATCTGAGGGGAAAGCATTCTTTCTACAATAGGCGTGCCTATTGTAGAAATATTGGTGGGAAGGGCAAATCGATTACATCACCCCCAAGTGCTCGGCTGTTACTTATTCTATCAAGCACGAAAGAATTAAAGGTAATTTCGACCTCAGAGGGATTTGAACTCAGAACGTAAATTACTGGAAAGAAATGCATCTAAGCATTTTCTCCGAATCTCTAAAGTGTCTGAGATCTCATGACCTTTCCGTGTAGAAATAATGGTAGCGTTAACGATAAATCACACATTTTAACTGTAGAAAAGCCCGATTAAATAATGTAATCCTATCTCAGCTGAAAAGACGTTTTGTTTTGTTACTAAAATATTTTGTCACATACCTGTCAGCTTGATCTGCGCTGGCTTGGGGTTAAAGAACCGCGATTACAACTGATTTATAAACCCAGCATGTTAACTATTTTTTCCCTAACTATTAGTCATTCACGTTGGTACATTGCATTCTAAATTCATATCCCGTCGATTTCAACATTTGCCGTTCATCATTCCGGATTAGATATAACAAAACAGTATTATAGAGGTGCTGAGTCACAGAAATCGACACATTCCATCACCACATTTTTACTGGCCCTGTGCGTAAAACAACAATACTTAGGAGTTATTCACGACATGATCTGTTTGAGGATATATAGTGCCAACGTTTAGCTACGCACGAAATTCAGTTGTCCACACATACACATAAACCCTCCCCCTACACACACAAACACGTGCGCACACCAACTCACGAAAATTCAGGTATACATGAATATTTATAGATTATTCAAATGATTAATTATTCGATTATTCTGCAATGAAGACATGCAAATAATCACATGGAACATGGCACAAACGCACAGATGTAAAACACACACTCACCTCTAGTACATAGTCAGGCACATCCGTTCTACATAACAGATACTATCTGAGTACGGATGCTGCAGCTAACTAGACTTCGTATGACGTGTGATTATCCATTTGTTCATCTGCAATCAAAAATGTAAACAACTTATATGTAATGGGACCTAGAGGTTAACTAAGATGGTTATGTGTATGTAAGCATGTTGGCACTGGCGTGGCTGTTTGGTAAGAGGATGTCTTCACTACAACATAGACCAGGATTCACTCCAACTGTGTGGTACTTTCGTTTTGCGGTATACGTATGTATATCAATATATATATATGCAGATAAACACACAGACACATATGTATATCTATATACATATGTATGTATGTAATTATATAT
>NC_068985.1:101949980-101950872 GCF_001194135.2 Octopus bimaculoides | reverse complement strand
TGTGGCCATGCTGGAGCACCGCCTTTAGTCGAGCAAGTCGACCCCATGACGTATTCTATCGGTAATCTGTGGAGGATAATTTTTAGGTTTTATCGCGACATATGATTTTGCATCCGATATAATCATTATTATTAAATATTATACGTAACATCTATGAATCATGCGTTTGTCTCCATTACATGAGAGACAAGGAATTTTATATTTTAACTTGCAACCTTACAACTGCTGCGATAATTATTAACTCGTAAGATGAGTAAATGTGTATTGTTTTAATGTAAATGAAAATAAAATTTCGTATTGACACTGGCCAGCCCGCACTTCACGCATGTCAGTCGTAAGGTATGTATATGTATGTGTAGCTGTTTGTGTGGGTGTGTTTAATACCGAACCGTATATAATATGTCTGTATTTTTGCATGCAGTGTAAATTAACTATATGTATGTATGCGTGTATATATGTGAGACGTATGTATGTATATATGTATGTATTTCTGTATATATGTGAGAGTATAGTTTCAGTGTAGTAGATTCAGTATGAAAATGAAACCATTAAAGTGAAAGTATCTGTCATTACAGTATCGAAATGTGATTGCTTCAGTTTTGACACTGAAATAGTGGAAAAGTTTCAATTTTAAAGTGAAAGTATTTGACATAAGTGTTTTTGCTTCACTTTTGTCTCGTAATACTTAAATAGTGGAGGAGATATTACGTTGCTGTGGGCTCGAACTATGCAAGAAGTTAAAAATTGTTTTTGACTAAAGCACAACCGGGACCCTAAGTAAGGCATGTGTAAAATTTGAATGAAATTGGTTGTGTAGTTCTGGAGTTTTAGGGATTCACACAGACACACAGACATATATTCTAATTTTATATATATATATATATATATATAT
>NC_068985.1:101946140-101949867 GCF_001194135.2 Octopus bimaculoides | reverse complement strand
TGTGTGTGTGTGTGTGTGTGTGTGTGTGTGTGTGTGTGTGTGTGTGTGTGTGTGTGTGTGTGTGTGTGTGTGTTTGTGATAACATGCTTGTAATGGGACTTCGACGAAGATTTACTGAGCCTTCTTGCCTGGAATATACAAACTTACAGACAACTCCGGATCCACGACCTGAAAATACTACCAGTACATGTTTGAACGTATCTGTTTGTGATGAACTATACAAGTACTATATTACTACCAGCCGAAACAATGGTCGATGAGCGCAAAAAGACATAATTGTAAGGAAACATTTCTGATATATCAATTTGCTTGACTTTGTGAGATCGGAAGGCAGGTATCACACATAGGACAGATTCGGGTGTCAGCTTTGTCCGGCCTAAGAACCACCTTTCGTGAAAGATAGGGAAATTATTTCGCATGCTGCCTATGGTTAAAGGAAACATGTGGGGGACAATCTTGATAGAGCTGGGAACATTCATATTCCTCTTCGATCATATCCTCAAGAGCATGTTCAAATTATCCCGAAGAGAAATAGGAGGAAATATAGTACTAGATTCTAATAAATTGCTTCCAATATGGATGGAGCATGACGACGGGTTTACAATATGCAATGGTGATATGTATGTATGTATGTATGTATGCATGTACATATAAAGGGCTGCGGGTGAACCCACTAATGTTTTATTATTTGTCTATCTAATGCAAAGTCAAGCGTCACACTTGTGGCCAATGAAGAATTATTATTATAGTAAACATAAAATGTTAAGATTACGTTATACATAGTATATCTCTGCAACCGAACCGGGGTAATCGGTGAAATTGTTTGACTTGATCCTGACGATGCAAAATTGTCAAATTCCTGTATTTGGTTTCCGTTAGAGTTAAATATGTCTCTTGAATGAAACAAAAGTTTTATCACCATTTTCAAACATGGGGAATTTAATAGCACAAATAATATGCAGCAATAGATGCAGGTGTTCTGAGAGTATTACTAACTCAACATATCAGGAATATGCATTCTGAAAAAACAATGAAAATATGTTCTCAATAATATTAAGGAGCAACAGTTGTGCAAATAATGGAAACAACAGCAACGACACAATAAAAGACTGAACAAACAATGAAAATATTCCGTGTTTCCCTACAGTCATCATTTTTTTGCTAAGGGTATAGAAAATTGCGTCCGTGTTGACAGATTATTGGAGTAAACATCGATTATTATGATAAATGGACACTGTGACATATCACATTGTTATAAATGAGGATTTCATTGCTGAATGTAATTTAATGTCGGTTTGAATGATGCCTTGGTTTGTTCAGCAGCCTGTTTGCTTTCGGAAAGTAGTTATGTTCTGAGAGGTAAACAAAAAAAAAAAAAGAAAAAACACTAGAAAAGAAAAAAGAACTAATAATGAATAAATGACAGCAGATGGAGCGAATAGAAAAGAATGTCAAAATATACAACCGCCAAACATTCTTCACACACACATGCAAAAACACATACGTATACACACACACACATACTGACACAGATACACATATACACGCGCTCTCTCTCTCTCTCTCTTTCTCGGACACATACACAAGCACACACATTAGGACATTCAAACATACAGATGTACACTCACACGCTGGCAGTTACGAAAGAAGAAAATTTATACAGTATCCTCACGTGAATATCAAAACTGCATAGTTTCCTGCTAATTTCAAGGCATCATATTTAAGCTTGTATTTTATCAGTTAACAGAATTTACTCTATTTCGGAGAAGCAAAATTCTCAGCAGTATACACTCACGGACATGTAAAGTTTGTGTTTATAATCAGTAATAAATTTTCCTGCTTTATTTATCCATTGTTTTAATCCATATTATTATTATTATTATTATTATTATTATTATTATTATTATTATTATTATTATTATTATTATTATTATTATTATTATTATTATCATCCAGTAGTCTTATTTTTATCACGTGCTCTCACCGCACAACCGAGGGTAGCTCTCCGTGCCTTGCGTATGTGCTGTGGTTTATTGTGGTGCTCTGATTTATACTGTATTGAAAGTGCTTTACTTAAGATAAGTGCGGAACCTGATAGTGCCATTTTCTGTATTTTATATATACTAGGTGTTTTTGCTATGTATTTGTCTGAATATTTTTTTAAACCATACCTAATGCACCAACAATGATAGGAATTGTTTCTGTTTTTAGACTCTACATTGGAGCTACTTCTATTATTATTATTATTATTAGTATTATTATTATTATTATTATTACTATTATTATTATTATTATTATTATTATTATTATTATTATTATTATTATTATTATTATTATTATTAGTAGTAGTAGTAGTAGTAGTAGTAGTAGTAGTTTACAGTAGTCTTATTGTTATCTTCTGTTTATTGATATGTGGAAAGTTTAACGAAGATTGAATTGATTAATTACCAAAACCTGACCTTCAGCATTCAAGGCGCGGGATGACTTTTGCAGGGAATAAAACGGCGCATTATATGCCGCAAAATAACTAAAGTGAGAAAAGGCTCTTTCATTATTGAAAATTAAAATCTTTTAGTATTAGAAACTACAGAGATATTGCTTTAGATCTCAGTGCGGATACTAAACTTACTTGTTTTCTAGAATATGATAGCGCAGATAATGCGTCAAAACCCAGCGGTAGAAGATAGTCTCCCGGGGCTAAATAACAGTAGCATTCGTCCTAACCAGGACTGCCACATTATGTTGGCAAATAATCTTTACTGTACAGTACTGTTACTGCATGTTTCTTGATCAGAGATGTAGAAATAATTTTTCTATTAATATTCTTTTAATATAATCTAAAAACTTACGGTATTCTGAGAATAGCCATACAAGTTATGATATATGCATACGAAGGAAAAGTTTCATTCAATTTATAATCACTCCACTGAGAACAATGTTTTAATGGTACGTCTAAGATTTTGTAAAAATTTGCGCCCAGAAAAATTGATTTTACCGACACGTATTTGCGTGTTTGTGCATTTGCCTCAGTGCAGAGATATATGTATGGGTGTGTACGCATATTCAGGAAAGTACAAATGGCTGAACTTTTTCCCCATCAGAGGACAGCTTTAAGAATATAACACAAAACAAATCTCATAAATGAGATATACATGCTCAACTATATTCTAGTCATGACGACAACCATCCATTCATATATAATCTATCATGCACTTCATGGTAACATTAATCACTCCGGTAAAATATGAAGTTATAATTTGAAGAAGGTTTGGCTGCTATTTCTTTTAGAGTCAAGTAATATCCCGAATTATATTATAATGTTCATAAGCGGTAGCGTGTAATCTACAGTTATAGGCTTTGATTCACGTGAGGTGATTTATTGGCTTTCCACTTCTAGTATTACGAGTCCGTATGAATAGAGTAAAATAATCGATGTTTACGAAGGCGTAGAATATATAATCGTTAATATGAATATTTTAGACGTTAATTCATTATTTATTCACATATATGAAGCCCGCCCCTACCACTTATATATACATAATTCCACACACACACATGCATACACAGACATGCACGCACACATATATGCATATATATATAATCAAAGGTAAAAGTATACGATGATATATATGTAACGTATGTATATATCTATATACATGTGTGCGTGCGTGTGTGTGTATATATATATATATATATATATATATAAAATGCACGCACACGCACACGC
>NC_068985.1:101937083-101945821 GCF_001194135.2 Octopus bimaculoides | reverse complement strand
TATATATATATATATATATATATATATACATGTATATTGAAAATAAGACAATGTAGAAAAACACTAAACTACGTTATCATGAAGTACCTTTGAGTACAGGTTTAAAAACATTTCATTTAATTTTTCCACGATTTGTTTTTCATGCTTTACCATAAGTTGAAAAAGTTGCAAAGACTGAAACCGGTACTAAAGTCTACTTCATGATAAAACTATTTTACCGTTTTCTGCCTTGTCGTATTTTCCTTATACATATGATCTTGTGTGTTCCTCTTCAACCATCTACACATACACACACACATACGAACACATACACACACATATACTTACATACATAATCCATCCATATACGTGCCTGTGTTTGGTGTGTATATGTGTGCGTTGTTTTGTTGTGTGTGAGTACTTCGGTGAAGTGAAATTGAACGTATTAAATGAGAACTGGTAGCATTTTACATATAAAATATAATCGGAAAAACTTTCGTTTTATGTATATATGCATGTAATCCCGTTGTTTATTTACCCTCAACATCACACATGCATCTTCGGCCGCAACCAGCTCTACAAGTTGTAGTATAGATTAGCAGAAAAGTGTAAATCGTCCTGTCCCTGATGTTCGGGAGTTTCTACCGATTAAGTAAACAGATTCATTCGCACAAGCATAATAACAGAGTTACATGAATAATCAAACATATATTTCATGTAGAAACATGTCCTTTACAACATTTCTATATCTTTAGACACACATACACCCACACACACTCATACACACACACACACACACACACACACACACACACACACACATACGCTCATGTACAGACAGACCAAGCAAAACGCTTGAGTCTTTAGAGCATAGATACAATTGAAAAGTGATATTGTGCATGCTCTCCTTGCTTTGATGTTTAAAATATGTACATGATTTCTTATCCTAACCAAACATTGTGTATATAATTTAACCATGCGGAGGTAAAATCAATGTATTCACACGACGGACTCCGTGAGAATCCCAAACATCCTCTCAACGACTCCTACCGACCTGTTTCTTTATTATAGCTACAAGAGTGCCACACAAGAACAGACAGGACACCACAGAGGGGACAACACATAGTACGAATAAGAATGAAATGGTTATATAACAATGAAATTATGAATGGCTGCATGCGCCCGTCATCACATGTAGTACCATCAATCTTGTTTACAATCAATCATTATAAGATTTTTGATTAACATAAGTAACATTTAGCATACCATTTGACTAACATAAGTAACATTTAGCACACCGGCAGTCCACATCGGATTAGTGACGCATTGTATTTCCAATAAAAACAGTCTTAATACTCGCTATCCATTGACTTGTTCCACCTTTTCAAACTTGACTTCAAACTGCACCATTCCTATATCGAACCTTTTTATCAACTCCTCATAGCAGTTCGGTTCTATTATTATTGCTTTAGTTTTATCCTTGCCGTAATCCTTAGGCAATTTTACCCGTATTACTGACATCATTTTCAGGATCTCTGTTTCCGTATGTATTCTCTTTTGGTACTCTACATAATACCATCTCTTCTTCGTCTGATTTTCACCCCCTCCGCCATTCTTTTTTTTCTTCACCTCACCTCCGGAGGAGAAACATTCAAACTTTCCTCTTCTTTTGTTCTTGTCACCATTTTTTTCTCTGTTGCTTCCCATCGCCTCTTTTTTTCTTTTTCAACCTCTCCGGTGGAAGACCCCTTCTACTTTTTCTTTTCCGCAGTTTCACCTCCACGAATTCGTCTTCTGTATCCACTGTTTCAGCTCCTTCTCTACACTCCACCACGTTTGCCTCTCTCTGCGTCGAACTCTCGTCCCTCTCTTTTTCTTTGCTTTGAGAGCAGTCCGCTTTTTTGTGTCCTCTTTTGCTACACAAAAAACAATTCAAAGGCCTGCCCTCTACCATTACATTCAATCACGAGGCAATATTGTTACCACCTTTTGCCGCCGCTGCATAGATATGGCCCGAGGTATTCAAATTCTGCATTATACAATTGAATAAAAAAACAACAGAAATATACAAGCACACCCGCGCAGGGGAAGCCTTCAGCAGTCAGTAATAATTAATTCACAATCAATTAACATGTAACTCACAAAAATTAACTCCAACTCTCTCTGACAAATCCTACCGACCTCCCGTCTGAACCGATACACTATTTTTTATAAGCGTTCGGCTAGTTCATTCTTCCAGTCCCCTAGGGATGTCACTGACTCTTGCTACATCTCCCTCTTTGAGATTGATTTCTGTTGGAAGTTAATATTATTATTGTTATTTATTTATTTCTCTTTCATCACCGGTCTATTATTGAGATTTCCCTCCTAAGGAAATTTAATATTTTTTTTTCCTTTTAGGAAAGTTCTGTTTGTTTCCTCCTTCTCGTGCTGCTATGCCTAGGTTCGATTTCTTGTGGCGCTGGAATATCAAAGGTTTCATAGAACACTTCCATGTGTATCTCGTTTCTTTTTCCCATATATCTATTTATTAACTGGATTACTGTCTTCTGTGTTCCCATTTTTCGTCTCTTAACATATATGTCATTTTGTCTTTTCTTTTTGTTACTATTCCGTCTCCCCAACTGTGTCTTCCTCTTTTAAGTATTTTGAAAAACAACTTGTCTCCGACATTTAAATACTTTGTCGTATTCTTTTATTCTTTCATATGTTTCAGCCTGTGGCCTTTTTTCCCCTATTTGATTTTATTACTAGTAACAGCTTGTCGAAAATTGACTTTATTTTTGCATTCTTATTTGAGGATTTCTACGTATCTTCTAAAATATGCAGAATAAGTAGTACCTTCTTGTGGGTTATAAATAAATTCTCTAATTGAGTTTCCTACGTCGTCTGACAAGAACTGAAGTATTTTCAGAATTCTTTACAGCAACTGTTAGTATTGTTGTTGTTGTAGTTGTTGTTGTAACTGCTGTTGTTGCTGTTGTTGTTGCAACTGCACCACGCAGGCCAATAAGTCTTCCATGTTAATGATTTCTCCTTTAATTTCATACCCCACAACCACAAAAACAATATTAACATCTGACGCAAGCTTCGAATATCATGTCGTCACTTTTATACCCAAGATATCCTTCAGGGGCGTGTTTTCCTCCAGTCCACCAGGGGTGTCAATGACGCTCGCCATAAAACATGGTTAATTTTGCCTTTCTTTATTTCGTGTTTAGAGACAAAATATTTACCTTTCCATTTCAGTGGATGTGTAGAAAAAGTAGACCAACAGGTTGAATTTATTTTAGTAATTTATACGGATTTTATGCTCTGCGTTTTGAGGTTGCAGAGCTAATCAGCATCCGGGAGTAACATCATCATCTGATTCTTGAGTGTGTTTGGTATAGGAGGTCTTACCCGCTTGTGCCTGTAGCACGGACCTCTAATTTGAAATGATCTCCCACCCTTTATAGAATCAGCCTGGAAAAATATAAATTGCCATGGACGCTTCACTTCATTAGCAGCCTTAGATTTAATACATTAATGGCATGTGATACCGAAGAGCTAACTTGTATTCCACGCTTCAATCAAATATTATTAGTAAAATTTGCTAGTTGTATATTGTCTGTTATTTCGATATTATTGATACTGTTCTAGGATAATGCCTCCATATTTTATACGCTACTCATGTCATCGTATAATCGATCATTTGAAAGGAGAATAATTGACTGATGTTCTTTATAGGGAGATGAGCACTGATCGATTAAGCCTACGACAGAACGTGTTCTTATATACCGCATTCGTGTTTTCCCGTGCCAGATGCACTCAAGAACTTATATAATGATGTGTACATATTTTAAAGCGAGTAGTGGGTGATTTGCACGCTATTTCAAAGATTTCGTTCTACCGTTAACTATTTTTTTGTATGTTGAAATCAGTCGTAATTTTCTTTGATGTCTGATTCTTCCGATTCGATTGTTAATGAGCTTTAACAGAAATTTTGCAGCATCCGTTAAAGATTTTAGTATTAGGAATATTTTCAAACAAAAATTGAAAATAAACGATAAAAAACTTAGTGAATTAATTGTTACAAGCTATAGTATAAGAATGACCATATGGATTTCAACTACGATTATTCATCAAAGTTACTGCCATATGCTGGACAACTTCTACGCAACATTAATTTAAGCTCTTCGCACGTGTGTGTGTGTGTGTGTGTGTGTGTGTGTGTGTGTGTGTGTTTGCGTATGTGTGTGTGTTTGGGTGTGTGTGTGTTTTGTGTTCTAATCTCACAGGGATCAATATCGTCTTTCGACGGCGTTAAATCATGGAGACGATAGCATTCTCTTTTGGAAACTGTGGGAGACTTCGTGGGAATTTCTTTCAGCCTTCCCGTCTACCACGAAGTGTGGAGAGCTCTAGCGTGCTAGAAATTTCGTTTAATGTAACACACCAAGGTAAAAACTCAAAAAATCTCATGATGTAGCCCTAATCATACTATGCCTGCAAAGATGAAGGCATTGTTATGGTAAACGTCTTTAAATCTTTCATCCTAGACCGAGGAACAAGACGAAAATGTCCAAAAATAACGACAAATTCAAAAGCCATCACTAGAACAACAGCGACAGTGACCGATATTTATAGTGCAACATGTCAACTATAATGGACTTGAATTCTTCTTTTATCGTTTGAATTTCTATATTTCGTTCTTTTCCAATTATTTTACTCTTCATATTCTTTTTTTTTTATATTTGATTACTTCTATCACTGTTGTAACTTTATTCCTTCAACTGCCTTTCTTCAAAATTTTCGTCTTTTTCATATTTCTATCTCTACTTTACATCCTTCATTTTCTTCCAGTTCCTTGAATATGATCTATCGTTTTTTTTTAATTCTCTTACTTTAACCCCCCCCCCCAATAAACTTCATCATTTCAGTAATCTGCTTTTGCCTTTCATCAACTATTTTTTATGAATTTTTTTCTTATCTTTGTTGATATTGTTGATGTTATTGTAGTTGCTACTGATGTCAATGATCTTCTTCTTCTTCTTCTTCTTCTTCTTCTTCTTCTTCTTCTTCTTCTTCTTCTTCTTCTTCTTCTTCTTCTTCTGTTTTTTTTTCCCCTTTCCTCTTCTTGTCCATTCAAAAGTTATCGCTCTTAATTCGTTTGAAATGTACGGTCATCCATGAAATTGAAAGCACATGCCCTCCGTTTTCGAATTAATTACGAGGTGCATTTATCAATTTCCGTCCAGTTATTCAGCCAAGGCGCTCCCAGTTAGCATTCAACGATGTCTAGCGCATTTGTTAATATTTACTCGTCATATTTTCTAATCTCCTAATTTATTATTTTATTATACGTTTAACACATTCGCACATGGTGACACATGACACCAATGAACTGAAAGTAAGAAAGATACAGCAAAATACGAAAATACAGACGGAGTAGACTGTTACAATAGTGGAAATTGAATGGTGATAAATACTGAGTTTGCATTCAATACAGACACATTTGTGATGGTACGAATGATTGATTGTAAATTATACATACATACACACGCAAATACGTGTGTGTACATATGTATATGTATACAGGGAGAAAGCGATGAAGAGAGAGAGAGAGAGAGAGAGAGAGAGAGATAGGGGGCGGGGAGAGCAGGGAAAGAGAAGAAGTATGGAAAAAGAAAATAATTCATAGTCCAAGTCCAAGATCGTTTGTGTCAATGTCATCAAATTCAATATCTAATTTCCAGTTAGTTGCGGGGGTCCTGATTGTTACAAAACTGCAACATCAGTCACATCCCTACCCAAAATTTGTAAAAGAGTGTTTAGGACCAACAACGAATTTGATCATATGCATATCTGATTATAAATATACATACATACACACACATACAGCCATTAGGCAGACAGATACACACGGACACAGTTACAGACATAGACACAGACATATATATATATATATATATATATATATACTCTTTACTCTTTTATTTATTTCAGTCATTTTGACTGCGGCCATGCTGGAGCACCCCATTCAGTCGAGAAAATTGACCCCAGGACTTATTCTTTGTAAGCCTAGTACTTATTCTATCGGTCTCTTTTGCCGAACCGCTAAGTTATAGCGACGTAAACACACCGCCATCGGTTGTCAAGCGATGGTGGGAGGACAAACACAGACACACAAACACACACACACACACACACGCACACACACACACACACACACTTATATATATACGCACGTCATTTCATTAATGTTATGAAGTGCAAGTGGTTGAGCACTCCACAGACACGTGTACCCTTAACGTAGTTCTCGGGGATATTCAGCGTGACACAGTGTGACAAGGCTGACCCTTTGAATTACAGGCACAACAGAAACAAGAAGTAAGAGTGAGAGAAAATTGTGGTGAAAGAGTACAGCAGGGTTCGCCACCATTCCCTGCCGGAGACTCGTGGAACGTTTAGGTGTTTTCGCACAATAAACACTCACAACGCCCGGTCTGGGAATCGAAACCGCGATCCTTTGGCCGCGAGTCCGCTGCCCTAACCACTGGGCCATTGCACCTCCACACATACACACATACATGCATACATGCGTGCACTTTAACGTACATGCATAAATTACAGCACTCCTTTGTATCTTATAAAAGTCTAGTGTAATAGAGTTGAAGATAATTAAATCCGCCGAGAATTATTTACATAAGAATATCAACACGTTACATGTATGTTTGATACTTTCAATAGAAATCGCCCTCCAAACAACCAAATAATATAAAATAAAAATGACCGCCTTTGGTATCGAACGACCAAGGGATTGGGTCTAGAATGTTCCCCTCCGAGGCACATGTCCGGCCAAAGTTGTTTGTCGCAAAACATCAGTCACCCATGCTCCTCAGTCTCTTCACTCCACGCCACCGATGTAGTCAAGGGAAAGGCGAAGGCCGATACAGTGTGGAACCAGTATTGTCACAACTCATTTCTACAACTGAATGAACTGGAGGAACGTGAAATAAAATGTCTTGCCCATGATCGCAATCAACTGACCGGTACTAGAATCGAACCCACAACGTCACAATTATAAACCCGACGCTCTAATCACTGAACAATGCGTCTTTACTTATAAGAAAAACAAAAAAAAAACAAAAAAAACACATACAGTGAAATTCTTTTAATGAATTAAAAATATATCATATTGTGAATTAAAAGAGATATTGATTTAAAATCATTTTACTTATTTGCGACCATACAGTTGCATCTCATTCATAAGTACTGAAAATTTTTCTTAGACCCGTTATGCAGGGCGACTTAAGGAGGGAGTCAGGCAAAATAGTTAACGCGCCGGTCAATTAGCTAAATGTCATTTTAGCGTCTTTCCTTTCTGAGTTGAAATTCCACCGAGGCTGCTTTGACTTTCATACTTTCGGGGTCCATACAATTAGTATCAGTTACATAGTGGTGTCGATGCAGTCAAGTTACATCTTACCATAAAATGGCTGACCTTTGCCCAGAATCTGAAACTAAAAGTCTAAGACAGTAAGGCTGTGAGCATGCAGAATCATTAGCATGTCAGACAAAATGCTTTGCGAGATTTCACCCGCCTTTGCATACTGAGTTAAAATTCCGATGAAAGCGACTTTGCTTTTCTCCGTTTTGGGGTGGATTTAAAGAATTACTAGTGGTGCACCGGGCCATTCTCCAAAATTCCAATTCTTGTGTCTATTGTAAAAATTAATATTTGAGACTTTGTGCCTCTTGTAGAAACGAATATATAAGACGGTGAATATATTAAGGCGGTGAGCTAGCAGAAACGTTAGCACGCCGGGCGAAATGCTAAGCGGTATTTCATCTGCAGTTACGTTCTCAGTTCAAATTCCGCCGAGGTCGACTTTGCCTTTCATCCTTTCGGGGTCAATAAATTAAGTACCAGTTATGCACTAGGGTCGATGTAATCTACTTAATCCCTTTGTCTGTCCTTGTTTGTACCTTCTATGTTTAGCTCCCTGTAGGCAATAAAGAAATAAGAAACGAACATATAAGACAGTTCTCTAGTAATAACTCCTTGAACACAACCAGCGCTAATAACAAAAAAATAATAATATCATTATTGTATCCATGTTTGTTCCACAGAGATTGAACCTACCAAACTACATGTAACAGTAGAAACACTTTTATAACATATATCATACTCAAACAAAAGTAATATCTTTTCTCTGTAAGATAAAATATCTTACAGATCACAAATAACACCTCAATAACTTATAGAGTTTATAAAGAAAGTAAAACAATTAATAATAATAAAAAAAAATACTCCCTTAGAGAATTAACTGGCATCCTGTTGTTCGGTCATATATAGAAAAATATTGTTTTCTGTTAACCTTATACGGATAAAGAAATTAATGTTATATCAAGTTCAATATTTCATCATCCATCAGATAATTTACAAAATAAATATATGAATAAATAGATAAATAAATAAAACACGAGAGGAAACCAAATAAAGTATACACATTAAAATAAATACGTAAAATTAATAAAGACACTAGATAACATGATAAATTCAGTGATTGCAAACCATTATTTCTTTCTTGTTTCTACCCATTTCACATCAGTACAAATGTAAGTCTATACGATTATACGATGGAGTTTATTTCAAACATATATATATATATATATATACAATCACAAGCATATGCACACATACCCATAAATAACCATTATCATAATATCCATCAGTAGAGAACAAACACTCCTACACACGTATAATATTTATC
>NC_068985.1:101929583-101932083 GCF_001194135.2 Octopus bimaculoides | reverse complement strand
GTTGTTGCAAAGTACCGCCAAGGAGAATTTTTAGTTGAATTCAATGACCCCAGTACTCATTCTCTTTTGTCGATATGTTATGGTACAGGGATATAAACACACCGTCACCGGTTGCCAAATACACATCATATATATATATATATACAAACGCACACGGACATTGTACGTGTGAGTGTATGAATCTATTGTAAATACATCGGTGAATATATAATATCAACACTAGAAAGGCAAGCTGTAATAAATACTATATTATCTTAAGGTAAGACATATAACCTCTACCTTTCGAACGTTAATCCTTCTTTAGAAAAACGTTTAAGCCTAGTTGGGATTGAAAAACCGGATTAGTCAGTGAGAGAATGAAATAATTGTGAGGTGGAAGTTACAGATGAAAGAAGATGGGTAATTAGTGCTGCTGTATGCACGGGTCCTTTTTTTCCAGATGGGAAAATAATTTGGGGGGAGGTGTGGATTAGTGGAAGGTTTGACATTTTTATGCCATTGCTCAATTGTTAAGCTTCCCGAAGAAAGTGTGAAACAGAGTAGATAAGCACGATCGAACGATGTGAAGCAGAAGAGAAAGCAGAAGAAATTGCGATAGAAGTGTGTAAAAAGACGCGAAGGTAGATAACTGTGACAAAAAAGAGGGGTATCAACTCAGAGGAGATATGAAAGAAACGATACCCCTCCCATGCGCTCAGTACCAAACGATATCACAAGAAGATACTTCAATGACATACACTCTCAGTCTTTGAAAACAGAACATATTACTTGTAGTATGTTGTCAACTTAATGTGACAATCCCAATAAGGGAACACACTACTGCTTAAATCTCTCTGAGAGATTTAGAAATATTATATTTCTAAGAACATACTACATGCTCTCAATCTTAGTATCCTTACCCAGTCAGGCAGTCATTTGACTTGAAGATGTGAAATTGCTAGACAATGGAAAATGCTAATTATTACTGCACACACACACGCACGGACACACACAACCGCTCGCGCACGCATACACACACAAGAGAGCCTGATCTATTTGAATTGGCGATCTTTTGAAAATGTAGCCTTTATAAGATACATAGTATGTGTTTGTACAGTTGATTGAACAAATGGAACGCTCCTAGTCTACGCTAGATATAAAATCAATTAAAAGCATTAAAATATTGGAAGTTAATTTTCCCAAATAAATTATATTCCATAACGTGTTAAAAAAAAAATTATTGATTTTTGTGAAATAGTATGCACACACAAACACTCACACACACATAAATACACACAAACACACACAAATTCTTGAAAGTGTGAAGAATTTTGAAGCAATTCCATCTGATAAAATATCGATGTGCCCGGTGTCGTTTGTTGATTCTTATCAAAAAATGTTTTAAGAACCAAGCTGAACGCGTGTCGCTAGAATAAAAAAGTAATTCAAGTCTATTGAGGTCAGCAACCTTATAAACATCTCCTTATTTATCTGAATTTAGAGCTGGGCATATGGCTTCACATTAATCGAGGATTATGTCCTTTGGTAATGTTCTTTAACTAATTATACTCCAAAGCTTCACTAATGACAGTTTGATATGTATGAGTATTGCAAAAGATTATTTTGCACATTATAACTTGTTTGGTTTCCATTCTAACCCTCACAAGCCATTTGACCCCCCCCCCCAAAAAAAAAAACCCAACATATTCGTTAATAACGATACATACGCTTTTATGGCATCATAATCTTACGAAAATCTAAGAAATGTTTGAAAAATTTAAAATTGAATGTAAATGTAATTTACCTTTATATGCAATTTAAAGCCATCGATATTCCATGAATGTTTAACATATCTATACATGCAACGAAATAAAATGCTGCCTCTGGATGAAAACATATAAACAAAAATGGTTTCGTAAGCATATTTTTCATTTGTTCACTTCCAAACTGCTCAGCTATACGAAACTCATAATAGCTGACATTTCAATTTACAGTATAATAGAAAATTCTGTGAGTTTTACTTTTATCTAAAAACGCGTATTCTGTAACACGCTTGAATGCAATATCTTAAACTATCGAAAAGCATTTAAAACCAACACTGAAGACAATACATTCCAGATGGAAGAACACTGTGTTGTAGATGAGTGGACAAGTGTAAATAGAACATCGCAATATAAACCCAATTCTCATTTATATTCCAAATACGCCTGATGGAAGGGAACAATAAAGATGGTATCTCCAATACATACTTAGCAACTTATCATGAGCTAACCGATAATCTCTCCGATATAGAAAATACATAAATTTCAAAGAATATATATATTGTCGTATATTAGAAGAAAAATTACAAATTTATACAAGCACGTACACGTGCTCTGTGTTAACATAAAATAAACACAGCCATTTTGTAAACTACGAGATTGTACAGCTCACTTATTCAAACACATACACACACACACACACACACGTAAACGCAAAATCCCATATTACATGCATATATGCACGTACAAATATATATATA
>NC_068985.1:101911647-101929301 GCF_001194135.2 Octopus bimaculoides | reverse complement strand
TATATATATATATATATATATTATTATTATTATTTTATTTCTCCTGATTTGGCACCAACGGATTTCCACCTCTTTCAATCTCTTTCAAATGCTATGCGTGGAGATTTGTTCAATACTGATGATTGGTTTAATCAATTTTTCGAGTGGAAATCGGGTGATTTCTCTCAACGAAGTATTAAAAATCTTCTTGAACGATGGGAAGAAGTTGTAAACAACAAGGGTGAATGCATTATTGATTAATTAGTTGTTAGTTTTTATTAAACCTTATAAAACATTTAAATTTTTAAAAAAACGGTGGGAACCTAGTTGCCAACCCAATAATGCCACTTTAACGCTTGCATATGCATATCGTTAAAATATATTCGCATCTGCAATGACTGCGATTTCGAGGTAGTCAAGAAATGGTACACATATAAAGCAAACAGAGTATTATAGAAAGAATATCTAAGATTTTGTGTGATTCTAAACTTTATATTGATAAAGTGATAATCCACCTTCAAAATAGACAAAACTGAGTTGGAAAAAGATAAAAAATATCAAATTATAAATGCAGTCATCCCAGGAGACTAGAATATAGCTAGCACAGAGGAAAAATGGTTAAGTAATTTCAGATTTACTACGAATTTTCAACAGTCTGGAATATAGGAAATGAAGATATGTCGAAAGTAAGTGGAGCTCTTAGTTCTATTCCTAGCAAGATGCTACGCATATTACCGCGATATGTATAACATGTGGTAATACAACCGGCAGGTATTCGTCTCTAGTTTGGAGCACCCGGCAACCGAGAAAGGAACTTTTTACCAGAAACCATACGACATGATGAACAGTTCGCTCCAAAGGTCTGCTAAGGGTATACGATGATGACATTCAAGATGTTGATAATTCTACTACTGCTGCTACTACTCGTATATTTGCACCAAAGTTCTACAAAGGAAACGCGATGATGATATTTAGGGTGTTTATACTATTACTACTACTGCTACTAAAACAACAACAACAACAACTACTACTACTACTACTACTACTACTACTACTATTACTACTAATACTACTAATACTACCACCACCACCACTGCCACCGCCGTTACTACTACTACTACTACTACTACTACTACTTGAATGTAGTTATGGTAGAAGTTCATACAACTACTATTACTACTACTACCACCACAACCACCACGACTATCACACCACCATCACCACAATCGTCACAACTGCTTCTTTGGTGCTTGCAAAAAGAGAAGGGTGTATCGATAAAATGTATTTGAATCTGAAAAGACTGATTTGGTAGTCAAGAAATGGTACACACATATGGCCAAAAATAGTATTATAGAAAGTATATTTAAAATCTTGTGTGATTTTAAAGTTTAATTTGATAGGGTGATAGCCCACATTCGAAATAGACGAAATGGTAGTGGAGAAAGAGGAAAAAATATGTAAATTAGAAACGTAGTCATCCCAAGCGACCAACATACAGTTAGTATGGAGGGAAAATGGTTAAGTAAATTAAACATTTCTACGAATTTTCAAATGTCTGAAATATAAGAAATGAAGATATGTCAAAAGTAAGTGGCACTCTTGGTTCTATTTCTAGGATGATTCTACGCACATCACGGATATATGTAGCTGATGGTTACATGGCTTCCACTTCCGTCTTTTACAGTCAACTCTAATTTATTTTGAAATCGTAAACATCATTCCAGTCACATGGTATCACTAACTTACACACTTTACAAGTGTTTCATTTTGTTATTCTGATTGGGAGAAAATCGCTTTACATTATCCATATACAGACGGCGCTCAGTGGGTTTTTTACCCAAGCATAAATGCTACGCAGATTTTCTGTAAAATTTATGATTACACAAAAAGTAACCGGGAAAAGGAGCATCATCTGTAAATCTCATATTTAACGTATAAGACCGCGAATTTTACGAGGGGGTCCTCTAAAGTTCCTAGCTTTTGGTTTAAAAACATAGAAGAGGATAACTTAATAATGATTTTATGCAGCATATTCCGCTCTCAGATTCACATACATATTGCAGCGGTCCTTCAGTTTTTCTAAGCACAGTAAAAGAAATTGGAAGGAATGTTGGTCATCCATCCAGGATTTTCGCTATACCCTTAGAGCCAGGAACTTTTCAGCACCCCCTCCTAATAGTATAATTTATCTTTGTTTTGCAATGTGACACGCTAGATGTCATGACATTGCCAAAATTATCAGCGACGTAGCAACCATTGACATTCACTTCAATAGGCATAAATGAGTTACAATATCATAAGCTATTTTGTAAAATCTGTTCACGGCATGCACAAGTTAATGCTTCAATTCTTACAACTACACAAACTTGCCTTATCAATTGCTTGGTGATCCTTTGTTTAAAAACGAATCTTTCCGGCATTATTTTTGTTTCACGGCAGACAACAGCTCATTTTGTTGTAGGTGTTGATACGTTTACACATCGAAAATTTGCTGATAAGAACTTCAATGGAAGGTTTATGTTTTAATGGTAATTCTCTAGAACTCTTTCTTCTATCTTATTTTCCATTAAAAGAGTTGACCGCCTCCACCAGCATTCAACGTACTCGTCTAATCGAAAAGAACTTGTCAAAATATTGTCAGCTTTCTCATTTAAATCATTGATATTCTTCAAACAACAATTCCTAAACTTGATAAGGATTAGGCACCTTCCAAATCGAGGTCTCTGTGAGTGGTTTCACTGCAACTTCATTCTCAAATTTATTTCTAATTGTTTTGAAACTGTCATTTTGAGTTTCTTGATAGGGTCGTTAGATATTTTATGAAATGCCTGGAATTAGTAACTCTGCAACTTGAGCCTTCTGAGATCGAATTCTGCTTCAGTCAACATTTTCTACAATTTTGCCGATCAATAAATATATGGTATAATTGGACGTTTTTGGCAGAAGCATTAGATTCAAAGGAGACACATTGTCGAAGTTGTTCTGATTTCTTCAATTCTGATTTCAAATCTTACTAGGGCTTACTTCTTTGGAAGCCTGGCTCCATCACTCGATTCAACATCCCTACCTGGACCTTACATGCCTTTACCAAATTCGATTCTGTTGGAAGCAACCGGACCATGCGTCTGATTTCAGGATATCTTTCTTTTAGCACCCCACCAGTCTATAAAGCGTTTCTGAGCATTCCCCTTCCTTCTATCGATAAAAGTATATCATGGTTGCATCACTTTTGCAATTCACCGCAATCCCCAAAATATCCAACCAAATCTTTGGTGCTATGCCTTAAATTTCTAGAAGTATAACACTGTATTTACCGAGCAAATATTTCAACGAGTTTTTTATCGCTTAAATGAAAGTATATAAGCTTGTTCACCTTGTTTTTCCATCCTCGCATACCTCTTAACCATTAATACATAGAGCTGCTGTAGTGATGAGTTGCATGCTACTATCCTCGTGAGAGGAACAATCTTATGCAGTTGGTAGCTCAATATTTTCTAGAAAACAAACAACTTGGTTCAAAAAAATGATTGGGAACAAGAATATATGAAATCAAATGAAATATTTTGTGAAAAAACAGAGTTAACATAGAAAATTCTTGTCAATTTCCAATAGAAAGGGAAAAACTTTTGCACACCAAATGTAGGGTCATGAGAAGATTGAAGTTTGACCCCTGAAATCAAATAGACTAGAAATCAAAACCTGAATATAAATAACGTGATAAAGCATGTATATATATGTGTGTGTGGAGGGGGAGTGTATATGTATTTTTGTATGTATGTGTGTGCGTATGTATACACGTGCACGTGCATGTGTTTGTCCGTGGGGTGTGTGAAGCATAGTGTGCTTCTAAAATGCAAGTCGAGAAAAAATTATATGATGAAATGTATATACATCAGCATTTGCATATGTGACTGCTTGGCTTGAAGATAATTTAGAAATGGCGCCTGAATATATATATATCAGAATACTATCAAAGGACTCTATAATATTGTCCGGGCATTGATAGAGTTATCGTGCCTTATTGGCTGGCTATTGCTATCGTTGACAAAATAGTTCGGAATTGTTAATTATAATATAACCATTTCAATTCGTCTCAGACCTAGTAATGAGCTCAAGGAATCTGATGCCTAGCCCGAAATCTAAGGGTGCTGCCTGCATATCACGCGCCATTCTAGCAGAATGCATTAGTTTAATGGGAAGCGGAGTTGATATGCCAATTTAATTACAGTTTATATATGAGAGTCAATATGACCAAGTAATCAAATTTAACAATATGGATGTAGGCGTTTGCTGTGTTCTCAAGACAGTTCCGGAATGTTTACATATCGGTATATTTCTGAGTCAACCTAACGATTCTGTTCGTTATTTAAAACATCCCTGGGAATTTTCAGCTGTCCGTCGGACTAGTGTCTAACTATGGCGTACGGACTGTTTGGTACTTGATTTTTAATTTGCGAAACTGGAAGTCCTGTGGCTTGTCAGTGTTCTGTTTTGAACTCTCCACAGCCCCAGAGTAGTAACAACCGCCTCCGATTTGTTTATATCCGATATCAACAATTAAAATAAATATAGTTGCGTCATGATAAGATTCATATTGAACGAATGGGATAATGTTGCAGAAAAATTATGTAGCCATATACAAGAGTATATTACAAAGAAAGTAAATAGTGAGTGACATTTTCTTCGAAAATCATGTGGGACCACGTATTGAATTATGACCTCTCACTTCAGAAGGATGTAAAATTTAGTTTAAGATCAAATGTTCCATTTACTATGAACATCTTTTTGAATAAATATAAAGAAAATGTAAAATGTTCATAACAAGTTGTGAGGACATTTATGAATATATGTAAGGTTTTTAGATTAGTTATATTATTTTATCGAAATAGATTCGCGCTTCGTGGCACATGGACTGGACGTCTCTCTGTCAGAAAGTTACTGCACAACAGAATAATAGATAACGGAAAAATATAATAAAGATTCAATTTTCAGATGTCAGTGTATATACTCATGAAGTTGTAACCTACTGCTTTAAATTTCCTCATACGTTATGAGCATTTCAATTCAAATCAGTTACGATCAATGTGATTCATTCTACTCATTTCACCCTAAAATCTAATAAAATTACTGCATCTACATTTACTTCAATATATCAAAACTGGAATACTTGTGCACGCATATATTTCGGAAGGAATTGCATACTTAATGATACAAGAGACACACGCATGTATGTACATATATGTATGTATTTATGTCGGTCTATCTATCTATCTATCTATCTATCTATCTATCTATCTATCTATCTATCTATCTATCTATCTATCTGTCTGTCTATCTGTCTATCTATCTATCTATCTATCTATCTTTCTATCTATCTATCTATCTATCTATCTCTATACATAATACATACATACATACATACATACACACATACATTCTTGTGAGCATATGCGTGTACTATATTGAATATATATATATATATAAGGTATAAAATAAACATATGGAAGTATATATATAGATATATAGGATGATATATATACGCGCAGACATACACAAATACATCGTCATTCACATATACATGGACACATACATACACAGTCATATATAATTACATATACACGTGTGTGTTCATGCATTAAATTACGTATACTTCAGTTCTTTTCCTCAATTTTTCATTTAAGAAATTCTCTACGGAAAAATGTATTCTTAATGCAATATACTTAAATGTGATGGAATGTATTAGTTGCCATAAAGTGAAAGAATATATATATTTTATTTGATAATGTAATCGTGAGGTTTGCTGTATAAAACTGAAATTGAATAAAGGAAAATGTGTTAATCATTATTGTTATTTCTTTTGTATGATATCGGCTTGTAATATAGACACATTTACTTAGTCGTGGGAATGAATAAATCGGCCCCTGCCACAAGAAGGAACAAACAGGCCTCCTTCACGACAGTCATTTCATATTGTCGTCTCCCGAAGGATGAAACATAGTGAGCATTTCAAAGTCAGTGTGTACAAGGCATATTGTCTGATGCTGTACCGATTCTAGCCGTCCATTACCTATGTTATATATTATTATCAGATTCAAATTTTGGTATAAACCCAGGCATTTGGGGTGAGGGAATAGGTTGAATACATCAAACCAAGTGTTCAGCTGTTTTTTTTGTTTTATCGACCTCCCCTAAGTGATAGAGTGCAATGTTGAACTCGGTGGGTTTTGAACTCGTAAGAACCGACAAACATTATATGTAATACTGATCTCAAATTCTGGGACATGTCCAGCAATTACATGGCAATGGGTAAGTCGATTACATCGATCCTGGTGTTCAAATAGTACTTATTTTATCGATCCCCAAAATATGAAAAGCAACGTAGACCTCGACAGAATTGGAACTAAAAACGTGAAAACGGACGAAATGCTAACCGGCATGTACGTTATATGAAATATCGTTTTAAAATGTTGGCACTATCGGGTTTAAGTTCTGGCTTAAGGCAAACACGTTCGAACAACTAGTGAGTAACTGTACTTATTTTATCGACTCCGTAAGTATGAAAGGCAAAGTCGACCACGACAGAACTTGAAAACAGAACGTAAAGACGGATGTAATGCCGCCATTTTTTTTTCTCGGCGCGCTAACGACTTTGCCACTTCACTTACTTATTTCTGTATTTTATATTAAAGGTTGTTTTGTGTTAAATGTAAATAAAATTATCTCGAAATATGTAAAGTAGGGAATTATAGATATTTTACTATAATCAATGTACTGTAGTAATATATGCTTTATATCAAGGTCGGTAGAATTTTGGATCAGAGTACCTGATGATGAATTAATAAATAGATGGAGTGTCATATAAATGAATATGAAATATGTGAACTATTGAAATGTATATTAAACATGAGCAGCAGGCAACAAGAAAATTAACGATTACTCTAATTATCAAACTTAGCAATTTCCGAGTGTCTCTTCTCGTGAATGTACATGCTTAACATATCGAGGATCACAATCTCAAAGTTTGGCTTCTGTCCTAAGATGCATAAAATACATCACGCACAATAATTATTGTCTACAATACGCTGTTGTAGATTTAGTTGCGAAGTCTACAACAGCGTATTGTTTTCATATATGAGACGGTGCTGCTGCTGTTGCGCATAGGTATTCTCGTCTGCATTCAGAAAAATCCAGGCGACTAACATACTGTGGCATACTGACAGCCACAAACGCGTTTCAATCTCTGGCCTACAGGTGTGCTATCTCTCCTTTTCGCCATTGTGAATGTGACTGACTGTGCTCTGAGCATTCTTATCTCTCAGGTATTCTTGACTTACTGCACCTCTTACCTCGCTCAAAATTGCCTGGTCCCGTACTAGTCACTGTATTCTGTCTTTTTTTTTAAACGATGCAAACTTGAGAATCCTCTCGCATCATGTGTTCCCGCAGGTGTTTGTTTGCAATGGCTCAAGAAGCACTTTTACCGAAATTTATCTCAACAGGTCTTGAAGGGCCTGTGAAATCTACGGGTAGTGCTTCGTCCTCCAGTCAGAGTAAGTGGATGGAAATGTATCCGTATTTTTAATCTAAGCAACAAATGACACATTGCAGGAATGTTTTCTTTGTGAATTAGTGATCAAAAACTCTTTTTTGTTCTAATTTATTACCTCCAGAACATATCGCAGCAAAATAAAAACTTAAAATGTAATTTGAAAACACAAACCGCATGAGCGTGATACACTGAAATGTGGCAACGTCAGATTGATGAAACCTAATTCTTTCAATGTAATCAGACAACATGTTATCGTGTTGTACGAAATCAAATACTTCGAGACAAGTTTGTTTATCCAGCTGGATCTTAATCAATTTTGTTCTGAAACGATTCTTGGATGCTTCATTAGGTAAAATAAATTGCCAACTTATACGTGATAGGCAAAATAGTTAGACATGTTTATAAAACAATTTTTATGGATAACTAATTTCGATTCCTAAATTCCTACAGACGTCAAGTATTCAACGAATCAGAAGGTAATTTCCTCTTCAATAAATTGTCAAATAATTAATTCGGTTTCATATCTTTGTTCTGATACAATATCCAGTGACACAACGAATGGACTATCAAATAGCTTGCTCCCATTCCATGCGTTAGATCATATTCACATAACTTTTTATACTAGTGGTGCTATACTTGCAAATTTTCAACCATATATTGAAAAATGCATTTCAGAAACCCACTTCTTGAATTTGTAAATGAAAGTTAATTTAACGGAAAATAATTCCCGCTTAAAATGCAAAATTCATGGCCAAAGAATGTATCACGATCGCATACACTTGCTGCTTACAAAGAATATTAAGACTTCATACCTAACTGCAAATACTCTTCCCAGTACATATATCCGCACTTAAGCGACAAAAATAGATTACGTTATTTTATTATTTATTCGTGTCCATTGACAATTATTGAAAATGTTAATTATTTGATAAAATGAGATAAAACTTGATTCCCAATCTTCAAAGCAATCTCTATGAAATATTTTAATTCTCTTAACCTTTGTGCATAAATTACTCTTGATTTTACAACGCATTGATGTTTAACTAGGTTTTGTATAATAACGAGGTATTACATTGTATCTTGTAACATTGTAAATACGCTGTAGTTCAGCCCAGCTATTGTTGATACACTATCAGTATGATAACCATAATTTGTGGCAGTGAAAATTGACTTGTGACAATTTTAACAAGGTTTCAAAAATAATGTTTGGCAGTTCTTGCAGGGAGATTGATGGATTCCTGTGAAGTCTGGTCGATTATGAAGTTATGGCTTGTCCAATATCTGAAAATTTCCAGGTGATGTTTCATATCAACAGGAATATTTCTTTGATTTTTATTTTAAATCAACAGCTTTCCATCGTGTTTCATAGTTCATATCACCTTTCTAATAAATAATATATTTCATTGCAACATATACCGAGACATCTACAGTTAAACATTCTGGTACGTGCACTGGCCGCTTAATGTGTCCTTTTAATTACAAAATCTTAACGTTGTACAGGGGTTGGACAAATAATGGAAACACCTAGTATCATAGCATCATAATTTTGAAATATCTATACAACCGTCAAGAGCTTGTCCGTTTAAATCCATCCTTTCGCATATAAGGTACAGAATGCAGAATAAAGGTTTGCACATTATAATATTACTTTCTTCGTTACACTATCAATCCCCACAAAACACCATAAATGTGGAAAGCAAGTGGCACAAATCAAACTAAATTCGACACCAATACAAAAGATACATCATACAAATGATGTCTGAATTTAAAAGTGTTCCCTAATATTATTATTTGGAATAAACAAACAATAATCATGAATAACCTATTTTACATTTGAAGACATTTAGTTGTGCGTGTTGTTTTTACTAATAAGATTTTGCGCCCAATACCGCTCTTACAAAACTTGATGGAGGCTTAAACAATGTTAATTACATGAATTAATTTCATTAAGCGTAGAAATACAACCTATAGACTACGATTGTTGTTTCGGTCACGTAGCTAGAGTATCTAAATAGTAGATATAGAATGCACCGCTGTGCATAACTGGTACTTAATTTCTCGTCGTCAAAAGAATAAAGCGCAAAATTGACCGCGGCGTCATTTGAACTCAGAACGTAAAAAGCCGGAAGAAATGCCGTTAAGTATATTGTCTAGTGCAGTAACTATTTTGCCAATTTACCGCTTTCGTAACTATTTTCAATAAAATTCAATTATTAAAGGACCAAACGAACGTATATGAATATGACTGTAATCTTTTTGTTTATTCCAACTATGATCTGCTATCTGATCGGTGTTGGTGTATTTACGACCGTGTAACTTAGCAGTTCAGCAAAAGAAACCAATAGAATATGTAGTAGGCTATAAAAAATAAGTCCCGTGGTCGATTTATTCGACTAAAACCCTTCAAGGTGCTCCAGCGGTACTCCAGTATGGCGGCTGTAATATGATAAATAAAAGAATGTATATATATATATATATATATATATATATATATATATATATATATATATATACATGCATACACGCACACACACACACGCATATATATCAATCAATCATTGATATGCGCAGAAACATTTAAATACTGTTCGTACACAAAGCGAAGAATGTATACATTGTGAATTTTCAATTTTTCATTAAGCCGTTCAAAATATATTTCTTTAGGTTAGTGAGCATATAAAGAAATATGATAAAAATATATCTCCGGCAAAATTCATCACTTATCTCTGTATGTCAATACTCTTGTTGTTTAAGTTATGATGCTGCAGCACTTCAGAATATCACGTGTAATATATAATATTGTATTTAAATACAGTGAAATCTTGTTCGGTACATATTTCTCTTGAAAACCATAATCTCGGAGATTAGTGACAGAATCCAGCATATTAATGTTGTGGTAACAAGTTTAGGAGTCTAAATAGTATTATCAGGCGTAAATAAGAGGAAACATGGCATTAGAAATAGTTATTAATTTATCATTAAATATGTTTACCTGGCTGCAAATGTACATCTGTTTGAATGCTGTCGATTATACTAGCGAAGGTGGCTTCGCTTATTACATGTGTGAAGCTCATTTACCAACACGACTAGAGTCATAGTTTAACGTGCATTCACTGTCTGAGAATACGCCCAGCAATATATCCACGCCCATTTAAACCTTCCTCGATAAAGTAGTCATATTTTTAAAGAATAAGTATATAAGTACTTTTAGTAATAAACACAGAAGCAACAAAATCAACAGGCTAACAGTATATCTTATATATCAACGAAAAATCATGTGCATCAGTTTACATATACTCTTTTCTCCTCTAGGCACAAGGACCAACATTTTGGGCGACGGGGCCAGTAGATTATATCGACCACAGTATGCAACTGGTTCTCAATTTATCGAACCCGAAAGGATGGAAACGTAAAGTCGACCTCGGCGGAATTTGAACTCCGAACATAAAGACAAACGAAATACCGCTAAGCATTTCGCCCCGCGTGCTAACGTTTCTGCCAGCTAGCCGCCCTATCAGTTTACATATACTGAGGAACTTAATGGTAATTAGATGAATTCGAATGGAAATTTGCAAACTGGAAATAATTATATGGAAAGTAAACTACATTAAATTTTCTAAGTATATTGATCAGTCAGTTTCGATTCAGTCAGTGTATTAATATCATGCAAAACCAAGGAACGAGCTGGCAGAAACGTTATCAAGAAGGGCGAAATGCTTAGCGGTATTTCGTCTGCTTGTACGTTGTGAGTTCAAATTCCGCCGAGGTCGATTTTGCCTTTCATTCTTTCGGGGTCGATAAATTAAGTACCAGTTACGCACTGGGTCGATGTAATCGACTTAAACCCTTTGTCTGTCCTTGTTTGTCCCCTCTATCTTTAGCCCCTTGTGGGCAATAAAGTAATAAGAAACGTTAGCACGCCGGGTGAAATGCTTAGCGGTATTTCGTTTGCCATTACGTTCTGAGTTCAAATTCTGCCGAGGTTCACTTTGCCTTTCATCCTTTCGGAGTCAAGAAATTAAGTGTCAGTTGCCTATTGGGGTCGCTCTAATCGACTGGCACCTCCTTCATAAAAATTTCGGTCCTTGCGTGTGCAGTAGAAAAGAATATCAAGCGAAACTATGTTGGCAAGCTGTCAGAGTCGTTTGCACGCTGGCTGAGATGCGTAGCAGCCTTTCGTCTGTCATTACGTCTGTCATTACGTCTGTCATTACGTCTGTCATTACGTCTGTCATTACGTTCTGAATTCAGATTCTGCCGTGATCGATTTAACCTATGATCCTTTCGGGTCGATAAAACATTGTTGCCGAAATTGCTGGCATTGTACTAAAATTTGAAACCAATATCATGGGAAACTAAATTTCGCTCTCCTTGGTCTGAAGCTGGTTGATGTAAATAACGCAGTGGGAACGTACAACACATCTTCGTAAGTAGCAATATGAAATCTGCATTAAATGGCTATTAAACGGCTGGTAAATTCCCATGCAAATAGTCTATTATATAAATCTAAATAGGAAAGGCGAACTGTGATCAACTTTAGGGTCACTTTCCATGCAGATATATCAGTGGCGAGACTGGATCTTAAATATAACAGATATTTATGACAAAAGTTCTGACAATAGATACTTGCAAGTCTTAATTTCAGTTGATGTTCAACATTGAAATAAAACCGAATTCATAGCAGCTACTGAAAATGCATCTAGTTAAAAGCTTCGTTTATATAATTATTGTACGAGCGACCTATAACACAATTCATTCCGAAAGTATATTTTCGATTGAGTGGGTGTCTAACTTGATGTAATGAAGTTACAAAAAGAAGCTAATAATTTTAAAATTAATCTATTGGACAGGAGACGTTAACTTTTTCACACACACACAGGGTATTTCATTAACGGATCCACTGTGAAGATATGTGAATATAATATAAAGACATTAATGCATTATACTATGAAATGGAACACTTATACAACAATAGGTTAATATACGTTAATTGTACGTTTATTTTGTCTGGAGAAACATCTTGGACTCATGTTTATAGAAATCCCACCGACGCCGATAGGGCCAATAGTGTAAAGGAATTGCTGCATGACTGGGCACGAAAGGAAATGCAGAAAGCCATTGAAAAAATAATAAGGTTTTATATAGCTTAAATAGCGAACGAGAAATCTTGGTATGATTCCATTGGAGCAAGCTATTGTGTATTCCGAGTAGTAAAACGAAACTATTTATTTACTAAGTGATTGGCGGTAATCACGCTTCTAACATTCCTATTGTTTTTCTTTCTCTTTTTTTTAATGTTAATTAGTGGAGGCGCAATGGCCCAGTGGTTAGGGCAGCGGACTCGCGGTCATAGGATCACGGTTTCGATTCCCAGACAGGGCATTGTGAGTGTTTATTGAGAGAAAACACCTAAAGTACCACGGGGCTCCAGCAGGAGATGGTGGCGAACCTTGCTGTACTCTTCTACCACAACCATCTCTCACTCTTACTTCCTGTTTCTGTTGTGCCTGTAATTCAAATGGTCAGCCTTGTCACACTGTGTCAAGCTGAATATCCCCGAGAACTACGTTAAGGGTACACGTGTCTGTGGAGTGCTCAGCCACTTGCACGTTAATTTCACGAGCAGGCTTTTCCGTTGATCGGATCAACTGGAACCCTCGACGTTGTAAGCGACGGAGTGCCAACAACAATATTAATTAACCCTAAGCAGTCTCTGATAAAAAAAAAATATATATATAACTTGTAAGCACTCCTGTTATTTCTGCGATCTGTATTTTGACAGGTGTTTCTGTCAGGTCTGCCGACAGTGTTGAGTTTGACCACAGCCTCTTAATGGGATGTTCCGCTGTTGGTTTCCGTGTTTTCGCAAAAATAGATCTAAGACTAATATCAATTCGTATAAAATGCATAACTACATAAACCATTTATTTTAGGAAATATCTATATCATTCATTATATCAATTACAGTAACATCAACATAGCCAAGACATGAATCAGGCATATTTGACACAAACCTACTTAATCAGTCGTTTTGTTTTCCAAGCGAAAATATTTAACAATAGCCATCTTTATTGCATTATTAGCACCCATTGTTAGAAATCAATTGGAAAATTATAGAAATCAATATAATAAGCACCTATGAACATGTTAGCTTGGCGAATGGTTGGTAGAGATGGTCAATCGCTGGAGAAAATAGTTTATATGTGATTCTTTTCCTTTCGTGTCTGATTTCAAACCATAATTGTTCCAGTCGGCGTTTTATAATTCCATATTCGATAATGTAAATAATCAATCACCTAAATCATCCTTAGTCAAGTGTGGCCTAACGTCAAAGTTAGAAATAATTACTACTAGTACTGATCAATCGACAAATACTAAATTTCACAGTTGATGCATACAAAATTCATAAGTGTTTTCAGGTCGATAATGACCTACTATAAATAGAGGTGTTGTCATATGCTAAAAACGAAATGTCGCTCTCTTTTGAATATCTACGATATTGCGAAAAATGCGACGTATGTACATCCTAGTCAAGCATAGATCCATCATAAACTTAGTCACATATTTCTGTAATATTGAAATATATCTCTTAATATCAATAATTGTATTTAAAAGCTAGATAAACTCCCTTCTACCTCACGTTTATCGAAACGGAAACTAGAGTAAGTGATATTGGAGTTATATCCCTTGAATGATTTGTTATTAGAATTTAAACACACCAGTGGGATGTTCGTCTTCTAATTGCACATATACTCTCACCCTTCTGAATGGAAGCCTTTCATCTCTTAGGATGAGTAGGATGCTACCGTTACGGCTGTATATGCATATATATATGGCCAACGTATATTTGATGTTTATTATTGCAATATCTCAAAGTTCATGATATCTGCCTTTACAATTTACGTCATTGAGTAAATTATTGAAAAAGACGCAGTTATGACTCTCATCATATGCTAAGCACTATTATTAATAAAACAACGAAGGGCAATCAAAACTGTCTATATATTACTAAAATAGTAAGTTGTAAATTATCTACTGCTGACAGACGTAATGGCGTATTTCACGAAGAGAAAACATATTTAACCCCTGTTGTATGCTTTATAATTTCAGATATTATTCATAATATTTACACATCATATATTAGGTATTGAAAAATAATATATCCGTCTGCAAAATTTTCATTCAATTACGATTAAATTAAACATATCTAATAAATTAAAACAACCAAATTAGTTTTATATAGCCAGTTCGGCTCCTCTTGACACTACACGTTTAATAATGCTGGCTCCCTAAGATATTATTTTATTATGTCAAGTTACATATCTCGAAACATTGTATTTAAAATATTCAAGAGACTAATAAATATTACTTATTTTTACTGCTTTCCTATAAAAACGAAATTTGATGAAAGATTATTATAATAAATTCAATGATCATTGAAGTCGCCAACATCAATTAATAATCGAATTAAATTATATAATATAATAATTTTGTCAGTATCTCTCTGCGTTAGCACATTCAGACTTAAATAATTCCTTGTATTTACTCACAAAACACATTGCTGTATGTATATTCAATAAACCACATGCATTCAGGAATAATAAGAATTACATACACATATAGATATGTCTGTATTTATAAAAGGTTGTATGTAGGTAAATGAGAGGGGATGTGTGTAGAACGCTTTAATGTATAATGTAACGCGAATGTGAACATTGTTATTATACTGCAAGCCGTATGAAGCAATTTCAATTCTTTTTATTAAAGACTTTCTCGATTATCTCAATGTCTTTTGTAATGTTCACGTTATCAACCGCTCAAATTTCTCAAGAAGCAATATGTGAAACTCAGTGTGAACAGTTAAATATTACATGGAGTGAAGTATATCCACTGATATATATATATATATATATATATATATATATATATTTCTCTTCTGAAAAATGGATCCTGAAGATCCTAAAGTTATAAATTGTAGGATGGAATAAATATTGAGTTGAAATGAGTGCTGCCTGTGAAATCTGAACAGACATCTCCTGCTGACATGGTGGAAATCGTTCATGTATGACAAAATACTTAAATTAAAGTTATTGAATGCAATGTCGCATATTTTATGGTAAGAAATTCACAGACATCAATAATTGCCGTTTATGGTTTTATCGGTACTGCACTTCAGAAAAAACTCACATTTTTTTTTTCAGTACCAACCCACGCTGGTAAGATTATAAATGTCATTCTGTAGGAACTGTTTCGTTTTACAAAGACACCCACATACAAATGTGCACATGCACGCATGCATGCGCACACACATATAGACACACACATACATATGTATGTATATACGAACGAATATGTATTTATTTACACACTGTCTCACACTCGTAGGCACTAACCCCCAACCACATATATATGCATACATACATACATATGCATATATATGCATCTATGTGTGTATATGCTGATTATATCACCGATAAAAAAAATGATGCAGTAGAGTAATGTCAGAGATCATTCCGTATATGGACGTCGAAGTCCTTTGAATCGTAGCAGTCAGCTACAGCACAAACATTAACGAAAGTGAATATCACGCGATATGTCTGCAGTAAGTAAATATCATGATTTTATCATCTCAGACGTATTTTACCTTTCATACAAGATATTATATCAAGTTTCTGACTAAGCAACTATAACTGCCTTATGTAAGAATCTATTTTACATATTCTTGCATATTAATTATTTGAATATTGCATACTCAACGCATGTTGGTTTCCAAGCCTTGCAGCTTAAATAAAAATGACTTATAACACACTTTTTCAAATATCTAAAACATTCAAGGCAATTATTTGTGCGCTAAATTTCCTGCTACACCTTGTTGTTGTCTTAGCTCAAAAGGCAAAACAGCTCATTACGTTATTCTATCGGTTCACCCCGAATGCCAGAAATGTCCGGAGTCACTCACCGATGTAGGCGACAAAATCCCCGCACAGGACCCGAGGAATTTTGAGTTACATGATGCAAATCTGGGCCAGATATGTTTCTAGAATTTTCTGCCAGCATTTTGTATTCTCTTCGCGTCTAGCCATGGGCATGGAATGAATCCTGGTTCAAACAAAACATTTAAGGCTTATCTCTACAGGAAGCAAGTTGCCTCAAGTCCATTGATTTCAGAGAGTTCAAGCAATTCATTGTATTTTCTATTGCAGCAATTTATATGGAGCAATATTTATAGTGCACGCTCCATTTCGTAGCGAAGAAAAGTCATACACTTTATAATACAAAGGCATATAAAGTTAATGATTAATATATATATTCATAATATATATATTCATAGTTTATGTTCTCACAGCAAACCTGCATTACATCCTTTGCAACAACACATTTTTGTCATAAGATTATCGACTGTGTCTAATGATTTGCTCACAAGATATAAGCAAGTGGGTGTTTGTAAATCTAACGTAAGTTATGAGATTATATTGATAACAGAATTCTGTCAAAAGAGTTCTTTTTCAATTTCATTTTTATTTATTGACTTCAACATAATTATACTGATAATCAAGCCCGAACAGCAATATGTTTCTGGTTGGCCTAGACGTAGTTATTAAAAGGAGAGGCGGGTTTCACCTAACATACTACTATATGAAAGAGGATATGCTGATGCAAATCTTCGCCAGTAACGCTAGTCTTCAAATCATTTTTACTAAACTGTTTTACTCTAGAGCAATGAACTGTATTGTAATTTTTGTGATCTAATCAAATTACACTGAACTGTGAAACTAAACATTAAGTCTGAGACAGAACTTATATCTTAATTTATTAATTTGTTTGGTTATATATTAGACATGCAACACAAATAATAAATTAAAATGCATAAAAATAAACAAGATTTTGACGGTTGTATAGATATTTCAAAATTATGATGCTATGATGCTAGGTGTTTCCATTATTTTGTCCAATCCCTGCATATCTAGAAGAGTTCAATTTTGACAATGCTTTTGAAGTGTGACGAATATTAGTGATTTTCCTGGTCATTCGAAAATAAAATAAAATTTAAGCAATATAGAATGAATGATAGGGAGAGAGAGAGAGAGAGAGAGAGAGAGAGAGAGAGAGAGAGAGAGAGAGAGAG
>NC_068985.1:101909923-101911530 GCF_001194135.2 Octopus bimaculoides | reverse complement strand
GAGAGAGAGAGAGAGAGAGAGAGAGAGAGAGAGAGAGAGAGAGAGAGAGAGAGAGAGAGCGAGAGAGGAAGAATGTCGTTTTGGTAATGTGGCTATAGTTTAAGTTTATAACAATGAGATTGAAACGAATGTGTAATATTGGTATATGATGGAGTACAAAAATGGAATTCTTTTCCTATAATCTGTCTCTTATTTTGGCATATTCCGTTTTAACATGTTATATAATGCATATTCGAGAGGAAAAACCTATTAGACGATCGATGTTTGAAGTCAAATCACTTGGTGAACCAATCGTTTTATCGAAACGCTTTTGAAAACAGCCTGAATGAATACATTTGATTTTCATTGAGTTACTATAACTGCGTATAAGAATGTAGTGGACGATATTATTCTAGATGTCTTTATTTTATTTTGTTGTACGATGATTGTTAATCCCAATACATGAAAGACAACCGACCACCCACACATGAAACCACACGCACACGCACATATACGTACGTGTGTGTGTGTGTATGAGACCATGTGTGCGTGCATGTACATGATCTGCTGCCTTCCTTTATCTTTCTGTGTGTACCTGTATGAATTGCATTTGTAGTTAGTTTTTGACAGAAAAGAAATCCTCCCCGTAATGGTTAAAATGCACCAAGTTATTCACAGCGCAGAAGAAAACGTGTATGAAACAAACATGAACAGTGATATAAGCGCAGTTCTGAACCACATCTAAATACGGTATTTGAATCTAAAACAGCCTTCGTCTATACATTTACCATGGAATTGAACTCTTTTTATACAAAAGCTCAAAATACGTCTTGATTTTACATTCAGTCACTCTTCCATTTTATTGTGAAACCTTTCAAGTATTTTTATTTTTATTTTTCTACTAATTCATGATATTTTTCCAGTTCTTTTAGAGATTAAAGTTGCTTTCCATAAACATATTTCCAAAAAAAATTCTCACAATATAAAACTAAAATGAAAAAGTTCGATATTATTAATAAATAATATAGATATTGGCCATGGTGGCGCTGTTAATAGACTTGATTATAATGATGCTGGAAATAATAAAGTGCAAGTCACAAAGTAGAGTAGTTGACGACAACAACAGCAACAACAAGGATAACAACGTTAAAATATAAAGCTTCCGTAGACGTAACTAAAAGAAGAATAATAATGCTGATATTAATGATGATGATGAAGTTGGCAATAATAATAATAATAATAATAATAATAATAATAATAATAATAATAATAATATTAATAATAATGATGATAATAATAATAATAATAATAATAATAATAATAATAATAATAATAATAATAATAATAATAATAATAATAATAATAATAATAATAGAAGGAATAGCGATGACGATGATAATGATAAAAAATAATTTTCAATATTATCAACATTAAAGTGTCACTATCACAAAATTGGTTAGTAGCGTTAATTTTCGAAATATATATATAAAAAATAAGTAGATAAAGATACATAAATATGTCTGAGTGTGCATATGTGCTTGTATATGCATACATATGTGTATATGTATATGTTTATATGTATATATATATATATATATATATATATATATATATATATATATATATAT
>NC_068985.1:101905503-101909381 GCF_001194135.2 Octopus bimaculoides | reverse complement strand
TATATATATATATATATATGACTTTTCAATATACGATTACATATACACTATAACGTACATGCAAGAATTAATCAAGGTATACACGTACGCTATACATATATATGTATGAATGTATGCATATAAATTTAAGTCTAGGTATATGTACACGGAGATATGCTTGTATATATGTATATATATATATATATATGTTAGTGTGTCTGTGTTTGTTCCCCCAACATCGCTTGACAACCGAGTGTGTGTGTGTTTACATGCCCGTAACTTAGCGGTTCGGCATAAGAAACCGATAGAATAAGTACTAGGCTTACAAGGAATAAGTCCTGGGGTCGATTTGCTCGACTAAAGGCGGTGCACCAGCATGGCTGCAGTCAAATGACTGGCACAAATAAAAGCTTTTATACATGAATAAACGCATACGCACTTACGCACTCACACACACACGCACATATGTATATATGTCATGTTAGAAAGTTCGAGAATAAGATATAAATTGAATGCGAAAACGGCTGTTGTTTATGTGCTTGTTTATGCGTGGGGAAATAAGAGAAACAGAAACAAGAAAAGGAAATAAAGAAGAATGAAGAAAGGAAAAAAAAAAATGAAAATATCGGAGACGTCAACGATAAAGAGAGTATTAGACGCTGATGTTAAAAATGAAGAGAGAAGCATAGGAGTTTTGAGGAATAAATAGAGGGATATATAATATATATATATTTTCATAGTTATAGTATGTGTAATATAACACACACACACACACACACACACACACACACACACACACACACACACAAACATACACACACATGCTTATAAGCAATAATAACAAATAAACAGGGCAGAAGTAATGGACATTTATAGAGAAAAAAGAAGTAAATGAAAAGAACGAGATATAGATGAAAAGACAGGATTAAAAAGAAGCGACTTTACGATAATTGTAGTAAAAAACCAACAGATATTTTAAATCAATGGAGAGACGGAAAGTGACAGAAAGTACGAGAGGCGCGTGAGGATGGGTTGAAAGCAAGAACATGAGTGTGAGCTATAAAGATATATAAAAAAAAAGACTAACAGAAATTATGTACTGACACAGCTATCTAAAAAAATTCGCTAAGTTATGTTATATAAGAGCACTTACAAGTATGTATGAAAATATACGGGTACGTTGGTTAATAAGTAAGCATACTCTTCTTTATATTGCCTTATTATTTCAGTGGTTAGTATCGATACTTTGCAGTTCTACCAGGGCAGCTTCTTCTGGGATTATATTAAATGAGATCAGACTAGAACTTTCTCTTCATTATATTTTTTATCGATATCTGTTTTCAGAATCTGGTGTCAAACTTGACACACTGAACCTTGCCATCATAAACTTAACCAAACATGTCTTTTACACACATCTGCGCACACACACTCCTGTGTTTGAGTGTGTGTGTGTGTGTGTATGTGTGTATGTGTATGTGTGTGTGTGTGCGTGTGTGTGTGTGTGGGGGTCGATTCCCAGATCGGTCGTTATGAGTGTTTATTGAGCGAAAACACCTAAAACTCCACCAGGCTCCGGCAGGGGCTGTTGGTAAACCTTGTGTATGCCATCAAAGTGACACTAGGGTAAAATTATCATTATTATTATTGTTGTTGTTGTTGTTACTGCTGTTAGTATATTAACATTCTTATGATTAGTATTAATATTATTATAGTATTAGTATTATATTATTAGTATTACATTATTATACTCTTATTAACATCATCCTGATTATATTTACCGCTATGATTATTAGTTTCATTTTGAATACGAGCTTAATGATTCATCTGAAAGAGATTTTACTGTAAATCCTAGCTAGTCGAGAGGTAACATAGAATTTGTTACATTTTATTAAATTCAGCGTTGGCACGGAATTCAAAATGTATGAATGAATGGAACCTGTCGATTGGAAATGAGAAAGATTGTGTATTTAAGCATGTTTTCGGAGTTGGATCAAGTTAGGTTAACTAAATATCATTCATCCCCACTTTTGTAAGTATACAACCAGCAGGATTAATAGGAAAATATATTAAATAGATCTTCCTATGCATATTTTAGGACAAAAACGAAATCAATATTCTCTGTTACCAAAAGTTCTGTTACTACAAAAGCCATCCGTTAATACGATTATTAACAATGTATTCTACGCATTTGCAGTTTATGTAGAATATTGGCTGTTTGCCCAACTTGCGTAATGTCATCAGCAATGTGGAGAGCATAAAATGTATTCAAATGTGTAGAATTCGCAAGGCAGAAACCATATACCTGCACATGTACTAAATTTGGAATTTGGATATTCCTAAAACATTACTACTGCTGTTAGGAAGGATGGACTTATAGAGAAGCAACTTTTGCCTGCAGTAGTGTATATTAGTCACACATGGATACCGGATTAACGATAGTCAAGATAGTGGATAGATTTCGCTCGTGATGTTTTTAAAAGATCCTCAGATTCACCCATAGTGTTAGAATAATAAACGAAAAAATTCATACGCTAAGCAAATCCCATCTGAGGCAAAACATCGCTACATCGATGTCAACTGATTGTTACCGAACATTATAGAAATAACGGTGCTTGGTATGGAACTCACGAATTTACGACGATGTGTGAAAAGCGAAAACCACTAAGCCATGCACCTTCGTTAGTGTCATGTAGATATTGATAGAGGCGAATGGATACATATTTATAGATTGTGATATCGAAGCTGAAATTCGAGGTAAACAACAATTGTTACTAGTCGATGACAAGCCATCTTGGGAGGCAACTAGACCTGCATGGATTAATATCCCTGTTACTCTCAAATCAACTCTACCAGCTATTAAGTTGTCCGGTGTGGTCTGAGCATTTTTACGCTAAATCGTTGAACGCTTCTTTGAATATACCTGAAATGTAAAACAGATAAAACTTTGGAGCTGCTTGAAGTGGTCGTGTATCTTTTCTTTGTTCCTGACTAAAAATTGATTTACCTTACATTGCGGTTACTCTTTATTGACATTTAAAATGGATAACCGAACATTTTATGCTTTAATTTTTTTTTCTTAAATGGTAAAATGCTGCAAATACTTGCAAAAACATTCATGAAGTGTATTGTGATGATCTGATTGTGAATCAACTGTTTCAAGGTGGTTTGCAAAATTTAAAGCTGGGAAGTTTAGCTTGGACCGTAACAGTTACAGTGGATAACCTTCAAAGTTGGATGAAGATTAATACAATATGGATGAATACTTACGGACATTCCCACATAAAATTTAAAATGACATGACCGTGCTAGGAAGGCTTTTAATTTAAACCATAGATTTTTTTCCATTCTGATTACATCACAAAACAGCTCTAAACTGCGGATGTATTACTGCCAAGAGGGAAAGCAACTCCATCAGCAATAAATACAAACATGAAAATCGTAGTCAACAATGATGTCAACGGTATTAGCAACGACAAAAAAGCTGTTTACATTGAGGTACAAAAGTTCAACGAGTGGGATAAATGTTAAAAGGTTTGCAACAATTGTATTATTGTAAGACTGTAAAACAAAAGCCCAAATTATAGAAAAAATAATAAAAAAAAATAAACACCAGATTTTTTTCTCGCAAGGAACTGTACTCTGCGACTTGCGATTAAACTACAGTTGTTCATAAGATTAGTACCATATATATAGGTGAGAAGATTTCAGAACTTCATTTTGTAAAGCTTAAAACATGCCTTATACTTTGTTGTAAACTAAGCATAAATTTTAAACATTGATGGAGATTTTGGTGTAATTTTTTACAAAAATATTTTACCTGAGAAAATTATTTTCGTTATACTAACAGGAGTTTCTTTTCATTCAATTTCGATTGCTATATGTGTGCATCTCTCTCTCTC
>NC_068985.1:101903552-101904685 GCF_001194135.2 Octopus bimaculoides | reverse complement strand
TATATATACATATATATATATGAACAATAATTCATTTAATACCGTGTATATAGAAAATTCCTTCACCACTTAATATATTTTCGTAAAATGATGGATGGGTTGCAATGCATTAATGTTTAAAGCAATAATGGAATACAATATATGTTGAGACAAAAATCTAAAATCATATTCTATGTGAACGTAAACATAAATGTGTATCAAAAATGTCTTGTCTGAAAACCAACTTGTGATTCAAGAAAACCACTTAGTAAAATAACCTGTTTGATACAATGAGCAATTTCAACAAAGCAAAAATGTTTAAATGATATCATTCATTATATAAAAGAGAAGTGGAGTTAATTAATTTCGTAACTTTCAAGTCAACGTAGATCATATCGAGAAATTTGCTTGCATCTTCTGAAAATAAATTTAGAGAAATGTTTGTAATATGAAAAATACAGCAAACCAAGGTGCTGAATATCTCTGGAAGAAATAAACAAGACAGTGTTAATATAATTACAATAACTTTTAATGAATAACCCGTAATGATGTACGTACACGATTACACCTTTCCTCGCGGCTAAGGTTTTTTCCGTATACACAACCAATATACTTTGCTAGAAACAACGGTCGATTCCTCCGGGTGTAGACTATTCCACGCATAAGTTCGCCTTGTCTTGTCTTTAATATCAGTAATTCATCACAGTTTTTGCCTCCTACGAGATAATTTGCAATATACTTCAGCATTCTTTGGTGTGCGCATATATTATATGAAACATAAATATAGACAATGCGTGTGCGAGTGAGTAATGGTTGTGTGTAGTTGTAGACAACACTCATTCTCCCGCTCTCTCTCTCTCTCTCTCTCTAAGTATACTCTCTCTCTTTTATTCTTTTACTTGTTTCAGTCATTTGACTGCGGCAATGCTGGAGCACCGCCTTTAGTCGAGCAAATCGACCCCAGAACTAGATAGAATAAGCCCAGTACTTATTCTATCGGTCCCTTTTGTCGAACCGCTAAGTTACGGGGAAGTAAAAACACCAGCATCGGTTCTTAAGCGATGTTGGGGGGGGGCAAACACAGACACACAAACGTATACACACACATGCATACATATATATAAATATATACATATATACGACGGGCTTCTTTT
>NC_068985.1:101902099-101902909 GCF_001194135.2 Octopus bimaculoides | reverse complement strand
CCAATAAATTATATATTTACCAATAACAATAATATTAACATTGTATTTGTGTATTTGATAAAGTTTCTAGAGATAATATAATATAGATTTTCATCGGTTTAGAATTTATTTAAGGAGGAAATTGAATATGAATAAGACTTAGAGATTATATTTTGGCTGTTTACTTTTTACTTTTTACCCTGAGGATGTGTAAGGTAATTTACTTATTTAACTCGAATTGACAGTTATATATTACCTTATACAAAAATGTTGACATAGGTAATAAACTTCAATGATAATGGACATTAGCGTCAAAACTCTCATTTAATTTATTTACATATATATATATACATGTACACAGATATATACATCATTTAATCAAGAAACCCTTGGCGTGGAAAGTAGCCTGGGGTATACACCTCGCATGGATATTCACCACTTCTGAGGTTCCGCTCGCTATGAAACATATTTGGTCCTGATCTTATCTGCTCCATTCCCGAACTTTGGTATTGTTATTCGCATATCTGACAACCCTGGTTGCCCACCGAGACATAAAAATAACTTCTTTCAATTTATCGTGCTTCGATAAGGAAAAAAAATTACAACCTTACGTCTCAATACACCATTACAACACCTGAAATTACTACGAATTACTTGAAGTTAACTTTATTCCTACACCTCCACCCTGTCTCTCTCTCTCTCTCTCTCTCTCTCTCTCAGTCTCTCTGTATGTGTGTAATTGTACGTGTATACATACATACATACATACATCTCTCTCTCTCTCTCTCTCTCTCTCTCTCTCTCTCTATGTATATATATATATATATATAT
>NC_068985.1:101896437-101898040 GCF_001194135.2 Octopus bimaculoides | reverse complement strand
AGAGAGAGAGAGAGAGAGAGAGAGAGAGAGAGAGAGCGAGAGAGAGAGAGAGAGAGCGAGAGAAAGACAGATAGATAAATTGATAAAAGAAAAAGAGACATGGGCTTTCCTATGTTGTATCTGAAGCTTGCATTGGATCGTAAACATGCTTGCCTCTGTGCATGTGCATACGTTCACATGTATATGTATATTTATATGCGTGTGTATTTATGTACATGCATATATAGGTGTATGATTATGTCAGTACATGTACAGCTCTATACGGATGTGTTTGTATATAGTATATGCACTAATGTGCCATGCTCGACCCTCGTTTCTTTTCCTGAATGATGAAATTCCTTAATTCAAATTAATTCTACAAGGAAATACACTTTATAGAAAGTTAGATAAATAGATCGATAGAAAGATATAAATATTAATGTGTAAGTTTAGTTCTATATTATAAAACGATAAAACATCAAACGAAGGATTATACAATGCTTTTTAATAGAGTACATATATTTTACTTTTTAGAGAAGAGTTTCCCCTTGGATTCTTAGTTTCGATTCGGTGAAGGTGAGCAAGTCACAATCGATTTTTACCTTGTAAAATTTTACAAACATATTCACAAATACATGACCACAATTGCACTCTTGTGTACACAGTTGCACACATACACAAACTCACACAACAAACACTCTCTCACACACACATCATGTCTGGTGTCAGACAGTATATCTCCATCTCACGCATCTACGAAATTTTACGTCACAAGTAGGAGAGTAAAACTGTTAAGTCTGTACGTAACTTCTGCGGAATGAGTGGAGTGCCAATTCCTTCCATTTGTCCACGCATTCATAAAAAAAAACATACACACGCAAACGCACGCACATACACACATTTACACACAGATACACACGCACACATATACATAAATATAAACATACATAGTTACATATATACAAATGTGCATACTATACATATATATGATACAATAAGTTGTATGTTCACTTACTGAATTACACACACGTAATTGCACAAAATATTCTGCCGTATATGAATCAACAATAACAAAACCAGACACATTGATAGTTACACACATGCAAACACACACATACATGCGCCCACACACACACACTCACCTATTCAGACAAAACGACATTCACTTGCCATCTATATAACCTAAAAAGAAAACCTTTTGGATTCATACGTTCTGCTATTCTATGACATTAAATTGATGTTTTTAGTTGATTTGTTTTTCAATACAATTTTTGCCACGTGCTTCATAGAACCAGTGATGCAGAAAATTGACTGGATGACTGCAAATATCATGGAGTCCATCAAAACGATAGATATATAAAGCAATCATAGGAGGTGATTGTATCAAAATACAATCAGCTTCCTGGACACGAATAATTGAAGTAGTGCTTGACTTCCGTTTGTTAATCAATCTTCAAACTACCATCAATCATGTTCTTAAACATAAATGCGCACTCGCATGTACAGCTCACATGAGTAGACATAGATACATTGACGCATATATGTTCATACATATATCTGGACATATATATGTATATACACATACTAACATACATACGTACATATATATATATATATATATATA
>NC_068985.1:101891280-101894694 GCF_001194135.2 Octopus bimaculoides | reverse complement strand
ATATATATATATATATATAAATGTGAGAGGAGAAAGGAAAGGAAGACTCACTCAGTTCATTTAGTAGGTGTTATATGTATACTCTAAAACTGAATTACTAGGCCCCTCGGTAATCTAAGAATGTGAGGTGTCACTATGAGACACTCAAGAAACTTTTAGTGGCAAAGAGCCGAGACAAGCTGATTAAATAATACACTCACACACACACACATTTACATGGACAATTTTGCTAGTGACTTCGAAGTTTCACTTTGCTCGTCTTCGTCAAATAGTTTCACGCATGGGAACATGGTGAAACATCAAAGTTAACGACAACATTTTGCTATAAAAGTTTAATAAAGACATACTCCAGTGAAAAGTATTGTGTAATCATCCAGGTTAATGTTAAATTGTTTTATATATAACCTGAAATACGAAGAAAAACATAAGCATATACACAATACACCCACACACATACACAAACAGACAAATATATATATATGCATACATATGTACGTGTGCATAAATATACTCACACACGTATACAAGTATATATAAATATATATATCTACATATATGCATACATATGCACGTATGCATATATATACTCACAAACGTATGCAAATGTATATATATATATAAATTTATATCTATATATATGCATACATACGTGCGTACATATGCACATATATACTAAAACACATGTACAAGTATATATATGTATATGTATATATATATATATATATATATATATATATATATATATATATATATATATATATATATATATATATATATATATATATATATATGTATGTATGTATGTATGTATGTATGTATGTATGTATGTATCTATGTATCTATGCATCTATGTATGTGTGTGCGTGTTTATGAATTTTGAGTAGCACAAAACTTTTTCGGTAATAAATTTGCTACACTGGACTAATTTTCATGGATGGTAGAGCAAGTATTAATCTGTTGGCATAGCAATTCAATCAAACGTCTTGCTTGCCGTTCAAAGCTAATTGATTCAATGGACACCGCATCTACAAACGCTAAAATTGCATTATATTATATTTATATAGAACTGGCGAACAGTTGCGACTTGTCCAGAAATGGATTTGATGGATATAGTAGGCTTACATATATCATACAAAATGATGTTATAATGCAAATAACAGCACCGACCTCGTAATAACCTCATATTATTTATCTGAAATAATGTAATAACGTTCGAATATTAAATATCTTGCGAAAAAGATGAGATTTTGTGTCAGATTGAATGTAATTGAACTGTACCTAACATGTCTCGCGTAGACATATGTGTATATGATAATACATACAAATACAGCTGAATAAGAATATTGGTATTGTGTTGCTTGGCCTGTTAAAATATAGTGAACAAATCGGCTTCAAATAATATCTTGCAATTATTTGTAAGAATATACAGATCTGATAATACAGTCCCAAACAAACTGTGTCTAGAGAGAAGACTAGTTGTTTAAGCATGGAGTAAATTTCAACAGAGGTTACATGGATAAGTTCCGATTTAGGCTACACAAAAATTCCGAGATTTCCCCTTAGATTACAATTGACTTGGCAACAATATTCAGTTTTTACGGATATCATAGTCACAAGTGTAACTATGTGGCAACAAACTTGCTTACCGTGTTCAATCTCGATGTGTGGCACCTTCCTCTATTGTCTTCTGCTATAATCTTGTGCCTAACAAAGCTTTGCGAGTGGATTTGGTAGAGGGCAACGTGAAGAAGCCCGTCGTATATATGTATATGTGTGTGCGTGTGAGTGTGTGTGTGTGCATGTGTTTGTGTCTGTGTGTAACCGCCACCACGCTTGACAATCGGCATATTCCTGCCGTGTGTGCAAACAACGTAACCCAGCTAAAGGAAGATTTCCGCTCTTGGTAATTCAGACGAGTTTTTTTGTTAAAGGTAATTTCTGTAAAATTTTCGAAGTGCAAATTCCAAGTTAGGTTAATAAAATATAAATGAGTAACAAAGATGTACTGGTGTTAATTCATTACGGACGTTTCACGCAAATCCCTTAATTGTTTAATGAAATCATTTCATCATTTGAAAGAAAACATTCTCGTCAGATGACCCCATAGTCTTCAAACATCAAACATATAAAAAACCTATAATCATAGTAGATTTTAAAAAGTATGCATTATTTTATAAACCCATTCTGCCACAGATATGACAAAAAATTGAATTCCATTATTGATGTGAAAATGTTAAAGAAATTGATGTCTATGCAGTCAACTAACGAAAACGGTTTCTATCAAACGATGTAATGTCTTCATCAATAAATTGAAGGAGTTACTTCAAATGACCGTACTTATTTGACACCTGTACATCTTATTACTCATTTATATTTCATATATATATATATATATGCGAGTAAAAATAAATACAAAAAAGGGGTTTTGTATGATTGTGTATAGAGGAATATATTATTTTGTGTAAAAGTGTTCCAACACTGTCTGTTTTTTTATGTTTTATTTATATACCTGCAAAACCAATGTGGGATATAGAATATGGAATATACAATATATAATATAATATACAATATATAATATAAAATAAAAATGGATGGCACAATGAAATAAAGTATTGAATGTCTTATTGAATATATGGAATATGTCTTATTGAATAGATGAAATATTGAGCGTTCAATATAAAGGATTAAATATATAAAGGCGAATATGTATTTTCTATACCTTGTGGTATCTCATCATGGCCGGTATGACAGACTTTAACAGACTGTATATATATATATATATATATATATATATATATCTGCAATGGACCTGGGTTTCCAAACAGTTAACTTTTCCTAAGTTCAGTCATAAATCGTTAATCCATCTCGCTGTGATCAGTTTATTCACACCGCCATATCTGTTCCCAAGTCAATTTAGAGAGTGCCCATTCTATATAAATAAATTGACTCATAGTGATTGTCAATGATATGGTGAACGTTGCATTTCAGCTTCAGTCGAAATTTTTACATGAACTATTACCGCTAGACACTAGACCGGCACCTAATCCCTTCACTAATATATATAAGTTTAAATAACTATTGTTATGCTCAAATGTATCACCTTTCAAGTGCGTAATTGTTTAATTGTCTGGAGTATAATTGTTAGAATTGTTTTGAACATCAAAACCTTTGAAGTAGATTTACTTTTACTAGGATTCTAACGTATATAACTAGCAAACTCTCTCTGTTTCTCCTTTTACACACTATCTATCTATGTATCCATCTATCTATGTATCCATCTATCTATCTTTTAATGAATATGTCTATGTATCGATTTATTTGTTTGTCTGTCTGTTCATCCCCCCCCTCTCTACCTGTCTCCCTGTCGCCATTTTCCTCTCCAATTTTTCATTCACTAATTCTTCTTATATATAT
>NC_068985.1:101887165-101891160 GCF_001194135.2 Octopus bimaculoides | reverse complement strand
CATACGTGTGTGTGTGTGCTTGTGTGTGTACATATATACATACATACATACATATATATATATATATATATATATTAGGTAATATTCATTATACTTACACTAATACATGCGTACGTACATATCTAGATGTATACATATATAGTACATGTATGTCAGTGGGTGTGCGTGCGAGTGTATCAATCTCTCTCTCTCTCTCTCTCTCTCTCTCTCTCTGTATATATATATATATATATATATATATATATATATGAGTCTGTGTGTATACGTGTGTATAAACGTATCTGCATATGTACGTATGTTAAATCGATTTAATACAAGCTAAACCGATTTCAACTTCTATCAATTGCTGCAAATCAAAAGTCACCAAAATCATACCCACCGTTTGACTCACTCATTGATATTTGTCTTTGATCTTTGCTATTTGGTAATATCATTGGAATTATTTGTGTGAAGTAAAGCAATTTATGTTGTACGAAAGTTAATTCATACATATTTAAGATTTATGTTATGCAATGTAACAGGCTTGCTTTATAGTTACCAATGGAATCTATTGATGACCATCTTCTTCATACGTAATTCCTTTGATGAATGCACATTGCAGTTCTTGATATGCAACTTCACTCGGAAACCGGACATATAAAATATTTGACTGGACCGGTCAGTTATTTCTGTACATGAGTTTTTTTTTTTTTTTCTCCTTGTAATATTGAGTGCATTTCATTTCCATAACATCCGTCTATCTCTAAGAAGGAGACCGCCAACATGACAAATAATGATGTTTTCCATTTTTGAAGTGGTGGGGATTTTCCTCTTTAAAGCGTATTTACATGGTCTTTGAATTGTCTCTGTGCCTCCACCAATCAACTATGGTTAAGCTTGATGTAGGTGATCTTAGGAAGAAGATAGGAGAAGCAATATACTATACTATACTGTAATATAAGAGTCTTTTTAGTTCATGTCTGTATAGTGTGCGTTCACTTCTATCACTGTTGGTTCTGCTGAATATATTTTCGTATGCCATAATCCTGTCTTTGTAGGTGACTCAACTCACCTTCGTGAGACATTGGACTTTAACTGTGTTCTACTTGTATTCATGTGTGTCTGTATGTGTGTTCATACATGTGTGATCCGGACCTCTCAGTCCTATCGAAGCATGGTAAAAATGGATGCATGGTAGACAAGAACCGTTACATAGAGACAGGGCCGTCGCTAAGCCCCTGCAACCCCTGCAGTCTCAGAGGGCCTACGTGGTACAGGGGGCCCCATGTGAAGATAAAAGCACGTAGATAAGTTATTTATTTATTTTGTTTAAGATGTTGAACAAGATTAAACTATCTGTGTTGACTGAAAATTTCAAGAAATAAAATGATAATACACTGTACCTGCAAAAGTAAATTTCCGTCTGCCAAATTCACACACTTGGCTTTGGTGTGCCTCAGGCAATAGCAGAAGGGAATTGCCCTACTTGCGACGAAGTGGAACTGAACGCAGAACCATGTCATTGGGAAGCAAGTTTGGTATCACAGGTCCACGCCTGCGGCCATACATACATATATTACATATATACATGCATAAATACTTACAAACTCACACACTCATATATTAGAAGCCTAACTGGACTGCTTCAACAGCGCTTCTGTAGATATATTCGCAAACCAGACTTTATCGAACTTTATTGACGATAATTTAGCCTTCAACGATGCTGACTTTATATTTCCCCACAAATTATTTGATCGATGGCGTACAGGTTTATTTCCATTTCCCTATTATTATGCTTTGGAGATGCAACGACAATACCTCCAAGCTGTTTGGGTTTTGGTGTCTACAGTGATAATCCTGGCATTGATTTATCCACTATATACTGCACGCCGGATTACACACTATTGATTTTCCTTTGTAATTCTCCTTTGAGTGCAAGTCTGGAATATTTATTTCATTAATTTCGTAAACTGCATAAATTGCTGAATCTAAAGATGTCGTTTAGTGCAGTCACACAAAAATACTAACATCCTCAAGTACTTTCAATGAATTATATCGTTCCCAGATATATAAAAGGAAGGATGATTTTCTTGTCGTTCCTCCTACATATAGCTTAATATTATTTTCTCACGTTCCTCATTACCTGTGTGTAAATCTAATTTGCAGCTTTGTAGTTTTTTTTGTATGTTTGTTGTACTTTTTCAATCTCAGATGTTTACAAATGATTTATCATGTTATTAATACCTCTGGCGTTTTTTATTATAATTCTTCCATAATTACAGTTTGCAAATGATGTGTATGTGTATGTGTGTTAGGTATCTGTGTGAGTTTTTTCATGTGTCTGAGACAGTGTCTGTGTATGCATGTACGTATGTGTGTGTGTACGTGTGTGTGTGTGTGTGTGTGTGTATGTGCGCGCGCGCGTGCCTGCGTGTATTGTTATAATATTACATTAGTTAGTGAACATTCATCACCAGTTTTCAAAATAATTACAGAAATGACTTTTTGAGAGTTTCCAATGACTAGGTCTCGAAACAAAAATAACAATTGAAGCACGTTTCGTTTACTTTATGTGGCATTGAATTTCTGTTAACAAATATATTTAAATATATATGTGTTATACATATAAGAGAAAGGACCATTAAGTGGACATCCATTATGCTAGATGTAGACCCCATACGGTCTGACCACTAAGAAAAGATTGTTCTCAAGAAAATTCAGCAAACGCCAGTATGTAAGTGAGTAAGACAAATGAAAAGATACAAAATATAAATATTAATCACATACCCGGTTTCATTGTTACCACTTACATAATACTTACGTAAGTGTCCGAAATTCATCAGTGTGATCATCATAGCAAAATAAAAACTGCAGAACTATACACGAGACGTCCGCATTAGATTGAACATGCCTATAGTTCTACCAATTACATTTGGAGTTATATTTCAAATGTCTTCGTTTTGCCTTGCCATAATACCGGAAATAATTCCGCAGAAAATATGTTGTTTATATGTGGTATATATAACTATTTTTTTGTCATATATGATGAATTCTCGTGTGTTTGCAGTCTGGTTTAAGCCTATGATTGTCAGTGTTACTTATTAGTGATCAGTAAATATTCCGTAGGGACAGGCCAGTTATAAAGAAACATGGTTTCAAAGTAGAAGAAATAAATCCGGGTTTATTTAGAAATTTGAAAATATGGAGAATTCATTGCATCAACGTCTGAATACAACAAGTGACAACTTTATGAAATCTATAACTAAAAATATAATGAAATTATAACTAACTGTGATTGTGCATACAGGTTTAGGTGTATCTCAAGAATGTAAGAGCTATTTAATTTGTTTTATGTTATAAGAATATTTTGAGGATATCTATGGCACATCCGAAGACATGATTGCCATTCTGTTACTCTCATATTCTGAAAAGATTATTAAGGTACTAACTAGTATTTGAGATTGAATGTCGTTAGAATCTAATTCAGAATATATTAAACCTGGAGTAACGCAATATAGGAGTTGACAGATACATATATTGAAACGAGAAGATGTGAGTCCATATCATGTTCGTTAGAAAAAATAGTCACTGATAATCGATAAGATTTAAATGCCGTTGATCATATGTATTCAGCTGTGGAAGTTGAAACCATTCTCTCAGCGATATTTAGCACTACAATTCGCGAAATATCATCAATATCTCCTCAACAAAAAAATAAAAAAAAGAGAGACGGAAATATAACACCACGTTAAGGTAATGTATAAAGCGTCTTACGAGTATTGGAACGCAAGCAAATAGTGTGAACTAGAAAAAGCTACAGTCACAGGACTGATTATATCAGCAATATATACTCCAATAAAGGAAATGAAAACCATGTGAGACATCCTGGGTAATATTGTGATTAACGTACTGCATCGCTATGGACCTGGTGAACAGAATATTTGCATAAAAGCATTTGCAAATTATTTCATATATATATATTTATACATCAGGCACACACACACACAGACACAGAC
>NC_068985.1:101885459-101887155 GCF_001194135.2 Octopus bimaculoides | reverse complement strand
ATATATATATATATATATATATATATATATATATATGCATATATATGTGTTTGTGTGTATGCACACAAACATATGTACTCACTTATCTATTAAATAAAAACATTTACATTCAGTTCTTGGCGCTAGTAGTGTAGGGCTTGGACTTTTTCAGCATTAAACTCCATATTATTGTCCTCAGCCCATCTGTAAGTTGAGTCCAACCCCTGCTGTAGGCGTGCAACATTGCTACGATTCTGTATTTTCTGCGACACTTTCGTATCGCCTTTATTTTCAATTGTTGTGTTCCTGATAGCTTCACCAAGAGTTCCCCATAGGTGTTCGATCGGATTTAGATCGGGACTTTGAGCTGGCCGGTCCGTGGGAACAATACCCTGTCTCTGAAACCATTGATGAGTATTCTTTGCTGTATGACATGGAGCGTTGTTCTGTTGAAAGATTACACTGGTTTTCGAAACACCTAGATGCAATTTAGCAATTGGTGGGTCTAGAAAATTTGATAGCATACAAGCATAGGTAGCTGAATTTATCCTTCCCTGACATAAAAACAATTCTCCAGGTCTTGTGGCAGACATCCAGGCCCACACCATGTTAGAACAACTCCCATGTTTTACGGTTGGTACCAGACATTCAGCCTTTAAATGCTTCCCCAAGTCTGCGATGCGTGGAAGTTGCGCCAGTTGTACTGAAAACCTGAGTAAAAACATGAAAAATAATATCAGCTTTATTTTTTATACATTTTTATATATTTTGGGAGACAAACCAGTTACATTAAGGTTATATGTTGATTGAATACATGTACTATCTTACCTCATAGTTACTCTCATCAGACCATATAACTTTTGACCATTGCTCACTCGTCCAATTTGAGTGGTTTTTGACCCACAGATGACGTTTCTTCCATATCCGGTTCAGAAACCCATGGCTTCTTCCTGGCTTTACAGCCTTTCAGACCGTACTATACAAGCCTTCTTCTAACAGTTCTGCTTGATGTTTGTGAAGTATTTGCCGTGTTGAAGTCCGCACAGAGCTTTGAGGATATTTTTCTTCTGTTTCTGAGCGACTGACGGATGATGGATCGTTCATCACGAGGTGATGTAACCTTTTTTTTCTGCCTGTTCTTTGTGTTGGCTTCACATCTTTTGTCTTTCTGAAGTTCTGGAGAGAACATTTCATCTTTTGAGCAATTTGCCTTTGAGGCATCTCCTCTTCATGATGAGCTACGGTTTGACCTCGCTCAGACTCACTCAACTCTCTTGATTCTGGTTGTATATATACATACATACACATACATAGACATACATAGACATATATACATATACATATATATGTGTGTAAATGAATATATATTCCTACACTAGCAATCACACATCTATGCATACAAGTATTTATATTCACTTATATATATGCGTGTGTATGTATATATGTATACATTTCTGTATACCTAATTATACTTACACACACACACACACATACATACACACACACGGATATATGTGTGTGTATCTGTGTATCGACGTTTTACGTATATACATATAAGGAGCAAATTTATCTTTGTGATTATGCATGTTCCAATTGGTGTATACCTGTATGTATATGCATAACCTGTAAGCAATTCAACGCTCCGAGTTGTATACGTACATCTCTCTCTCTCTCTCTCTCTCTCTCTGTGTGTCTTCCTCTCTCCATGTATATATAT
>NC_068985.1:101864276-101884892 GCF_001194135.2 Octopus bimaculoides | reverse complement strand
ATATATATATATATATATATATATATATATATTTATCCATACATACATACATACATTTTTATAAATTATGTATATATTATATTTGTTCTCTTGCTAGTTTCCGCTTGAGAGCTACAACGGTGGAAGTGTTGCGGTGTTACCTTTCTAGCCTTTCAGTACTTGAAACACTCTTATGTGTGGTAAGGACAGTTTTATGTACCTGTTCTCATCTGCGTTTCATTCCATAAGGAAGATTCATCGGGAAATCTTGACAGGTGGAGATCCTCTCTTTTGTTTTGAAACCACCTGTATCCACCCGACATATTGTTTCTCAGGACTTTTAGGAGGATATTGAGGAGCCATGGTCCCTTGAAACCCAAGTTGTTGCAGCATTTGGTCCTGCAACTTGATGGCAATGGTGATATATTTGACAATATGGTGTGCAGACATGTTCTGCTGTTTGTGTAACTTTCTATGAGAAACTCTGGTACAGGATTTCCCAAATCCAGACTTTCACAGGATTCCCCAGATGTATATCACTGCATATCTTCCAGCTTTTGTTCTAGATAGTAGACTCTTAACTTTTTCAGCTTTGTCCGTTACCTGATTATCGCAGAGATATGATTTTCGTTCTGTAGCTTCACCAGATATTTTCGAGTTCTATCATTCATTTTACACTGCACTGGCAAAAATCGCCACCAAAGAACCATCCCCAGTATCTGTTTTCTCATTCTGAAAATTCTAGGATCAATCCGGCCAGCTGCTTGCGTTATGTTGCCAACTCATGTAACATGCACTGGAAATATACATCATTACTCATGTCAATGTCTAGGTCACGAACTGATTTTAATTTAGCGATTGCAATTCCTCCTGGGGTAGTGTATTCTGTCTACATGTCACTCAAATTCATGCGCTGGTAGGGCAGGGCTTGAAATTTTGCACCATTAAACTACATGTTATTATCCTCAACCTACTGGTATATTTTGTCCAATACGTGTTAAAGGTGTACAGTACCTCTAGTTTTCTGTATCTTCTGAGACACTTTTCTATCGTCCGCATGTCTAGGACGGTTAGCTATCTGAGTAGCTGAAAGTATCCCCAAAAGGGCCAATATGTATAGCAGTAACCCCAAGAGACTGGTCTGTGTGACAACGCTCGTTATTTGCGTTTCCTTGGAAGTATGCAAGTTACCTACTGCTATCTGATTTCCCTATTTTATAAAGTTGTGTAGTCACATTCCTAATTATCCGACTATGTCGAGGTCACACATCTTGCGATATACCGTATCATGGCTAACTTAATGCTTTTAAAGTAGAGATAAATAACGTCCACGTTTGAGTTGTTGAGCAGCTGCTTTAACACACTGTCGTAGTGTTGTAAATGCTGTTGCAGGCGTCTTCTACCTGGTCATGCTGGGTGTCATATTCCTCTTCAAGGAACGCAATTAGTTTCTTTCGGACAATTTGTTCCATTATTAGGCTGAAATGTGTGAAATCAGCTTCCCCCTTTATGGATAGGGCATATTATTCCCGTTTCAACTTACCTGGGAGCTTACCACTGGTAAGGATGCTCTGAAGAAGAAAATGCAGTGGTCTTTCATACGTGTGTACAAAGTTTTGATATAGATGTTTATGTAAGTTTATGTAAGTATTTGTCTGTATGTATGTGTGTGTCTGTGTGTACATATCAGTACTTAGAAATACACACATACACACACACATTTCGCATTGTGTTGTTTTACATTGTACTTTATATTTAAGCAATAGTATTTAGATAGAACAACAGTAAATGTATATGTATTTGTAAGGTAAAGCATCTGATACTACACTAAATCCATTTATTGATTTTCTTTTGACATATGACAGAGGAGCACTCTTCGAGAAATGCATCATTATATGCTCCAAGTTTGCAGTGACCAGAATCATTTCAAGACTGGTTTTTATTTTTGTGAGAGTTTCCCTTAATTCATGTCCTATGAGACCACCTGCATTGATATTCAATGTTTAGTTCACGATAATTTCTACAGGCATGCATTTAATCACTGGAGGTCTGCCAAAAATTCTCTAAAAGCGGTCTACATTTTCTCTTGATTTTACTCTTTAAATTTTGCCGTAGCTGTGTGTTTGTGTCTTAACTGACATTAATTTCATTAGTACTTAACGAGTCAACAGAGGGTTTTTGTTCGTCAGAATGATATGTAATAAAATCAGTGTTATCAAACTGTCTCCCCCGCACAATTATGCTGCCATTCTGGTACTTTTGAAAAAGAAAAGAGAAAGACAGCAACGCCATAAATACTGTAAATTATGTCATATGAATTTACTTAGTTACTTTTTACCGACACATTTCCATACTAATTGTTATTATAGATCATTTTTATTTTGTGTTCAAAGACATAACATTTGTTTTTGATCTTGATGACGTACTGTTTCTGTATTCGAGGTTGATGGAGAGCGTAGTATAGTCAGATAAGGATTACGTTTGTTTTTAACTTTAATGGTACTGAGGGGAAAATGGACTTTAAAAAAAGAGGTGACATTGGTCAGAATGACCAATAGAAACCATTCTAAATTTTCTTCAACATAATTTTAATCTTTCTGTTTAAGAATACATAAGGAAGAGGATTTTTTCAGTCATTTGTGTATATTTATGTAGATAATTTACAATCCTTAACGTACAACATTTTATTTATGCATGATTGTCCAATTTCTGAAAAGAGACACCTGAAAATTCTTAAATTGCTCCTCTTCGTAAGAAATTTGTTTCGCAGACAAGTTCAGTCCCAGTGTGCGGTCTTCGAGCAAGTGTCACATTGTACGAGGGGTTGCAAGTCACTACCAATATCGCCAATATGGTTGAATTGTTTTCGTTTTGTATTAGGTTGCATAAATTAAAATACTCGTACGGCCTGTTGCTCAGCGCTAGAACAATGACCAAGCGTTGACCGACAATTTTGGAGCTGAGTAGAATATGTCGATAAATTTCATCATATTTTTTGTGAACTCGACATGGACTTCTCTGCTAAACATCCTGGCGAACATAACGTCAACCCGATATGGAAGCTTGCTTTTTTTTGCAGTAAGAGTTTTAGCCCCACAGTGAAATAGCCAAATTCATATGTTACGAGGAAGGCCCAAATTCATTGACTTTCAAATAAATCCTTACAATACGTTTGTAGCTTGCTACTGGCACTTGAGTTCAATCCCACGTGTGACGTTTCTCTTACTACTATCAATCCTTCAACATATAACCAACAGCACTTGTAGAAATTGACATTCTCGATTTTTGTTCGATACTCGGAAAAAATTTGGATGTTGGTTGCCAATTTCAGAGATTGTCAGTATTCTGTTTTCTTTGCATTAAGAAAGTCACCAACTTTCTTTGCTGCTATGCGAATGACTTATAAGATGTCTTGCCTCTCATAAACACCTGATACGTCGTATGAACAAGACCACCAGTATAGTTAAGACCGAGCGATACAGTCTCAGCTGACGTCCTGGACTTTCCTGGCGATGCTAACGATTTTTTTTGGATATGTTAATGACATCACTTAAGAATGTTCTCTATTTGAGCCACAGGGAAATGTAGCTATGCTGTATCAAAGAGAGATTCTAGCTGCTCTTAAACTGCCTTGATTGTATGTTTGCCCAAAGCTTTGCGGATATTTGTAGTCGGCTCTGGCTTGGGCAAACGTATCTATGAAAAATGGGCTCTTCTGTTGATATTATAAAATGACTTTGAGACGTACACTAATCCGATTGAGGTTTGCTACTGCTTTTTGATTGACGATTTTAACCTCTTCTATAACTCTACTTAGGGCGAAATTCTATAGTATTCAGAATCCTTTTACGTTCTTTTCTACAATTATACCAATAGGAGATAAAGTCTCACACTTTTGAGTCTATATGTGACGAATATGAAATCTGCATTTCTAGGTAATCGGAATAGTTGAAGACTCCGTAAAAGCTTTAGGATTTCTTACATTATAATTCTTGCTACAAATGTTTAACTGATTTTCTGGTAAAAGAGATTCCTACAGATGATATCTTGGTCAAGTGCCATGTTGATTCAGAAAGTGTTTAGGTATTTTCGAAGCTCTTCTGTATCTGCAGGCTATTTTGTTTTTACAAAAGTATCATAATCAGATTTAGTGTAGCACGACTTTATTTCAACAGTCAAAAATCTAAAATACAGACGATAGGCATCTGGACACTAATTACTTTTTATATCACGCATAGCAGTTCTTTTGGAGTTGCTAAGCAGAATGCTTGTTTTCATTCTGGAAGTTTACTATTTCTTCAATACCTATTTCGTTATTGCCCACAAGGGGCTAAACATAGAGGGAACAAACAAGAACAGACGAACGGATTAAGTCGATTACATCGACCCCAGTGCGTAACTGGTACTTAATTTATCGACCCCGAAAGGATGAAAGGCAAAGTCCACCTCGGCGGAATTTGAACTCAGAACGTAAGGGCAGACGAAATACCGCTAAGCATTTTGCCCGGCGTGCTAACGATTCTGCCAGCTCACCGCCTTGCAGGTATTTCTTCAATACCGGTGTTGATTTTTGTTATTATTTCATTAAAATACTTTTGACAATATGTTTAACTAAAATATGCTTAGTATTATAGCGAAAATGGAAGTCTATTGAACAGTTACAAGTAATAAACAGAGCAGCTGCTTTGTATTTAATTACAGATTCACCATGGATCTCTGTCCTCACATACCAGCTGTCGAAGTGTTTAAGGTTACAGCTTGCTGTAGAAATTGTAAACAAATTGTGACAAATATCACAAAATTATCGTAAAGCCGCAAGACTGGAAACCGGAAATTAAGCAATACAGTACTAATACAGCGAGATTATGAATTAATATAATGCGATTACATATAGGATATCATTAATAAGGGTTTATTTATTCTTTAGTAAAAATAGACATTCGCAGGTAATCTGAAGATAATTTGGCAGCTAGGATTGAGGAGTTTATTATTTCAGCAAATAGTCATTAGCAATCGCACATATCAATTTCCAGCTGCCGAAATTTAGAAGCTTATGGCTGTCTATAAAATTATAAAAGTATTATAGCAGTATAGCTGAATTCACGTTGTGTAATAAGTTTGACGTTCGAGAATTAATAACTCTGGTATCAATGCAGAAGGATTATCTTATAAATAAAAAGGAAGAATTTTTAGTATCTTTGGATCGGTACGGAAATTAAAAATTTATACATTTTTCTTTAGAATTTCTATAAGAAGCTGTAAACATATGAATACTAGCTACTTGAAATGAGATATTTATATTATCATGCGTTAACGTGGATTAATTTTACATACAAGACAATTCGTATGATCATACACAAAATATGAAGGCAAGATTCTTCTTTGCTATCAGGGGAATATTCCGAATACATATGCATCACCCATTCTGAAGAGTCAAATGGTCTTTCACACATTTCTTCACGCACACACACAGACACACACACACATACACACACACACGGACACACAAACGCTCGCACATACACACACACACACACACACACACACACACACACACACACGGTGGATATTTTCATAGTTTTATATGTACCAAGTTCATTCAATAAGGCATAAGTTATACTTCGACTACAATAGAAAATGGTTGCCCAAGGCATCAAAGCACAGGCTCGAACACAATACGATGTAGATAAAAAGTGAAATTAAGGAACATAGACCATGATCATGCTGCTGATTGTGAACAATAACTATGCTATAGTTATAGACATATAAAGTGGGTAGAAGATCTGAATGAGGGACTAAATGTGCGGATATTTACGCTGGAATAACTCATAGGGATATTTCAAGCATGATCCCCAACCCTGTTCGCTGAAACTCCAACGTGGATAAGTAGTTTATCATATGAAAATTACGCATAAAACTCATGCACCCCATAAAATTATTCACAGAAGAAATACATGCATACATATGCATACATACATACATATATATATATATATATATATATATATATATATATATATATATATATATATATATATATATATAGGTAAGTGATAGGCTTGCCTCGATCCTTCAGGGGTAGTCTGAAGCATCCAATCAACCAGGGGATGTTTAAATCCGGAGGCACTCCTGGGGATCACCTGTGCGGGTACCGTCTATGTATATGTATATATATACACATATATGTATATGTATATATACATATATGTATATATATATACATACATATATGTATATATACTATCCTGATTGTTGTCAATTACTTAGATGTATCTTTAGATTTAAATAAGAATATATATAAACCCTATAGAAAGCCCAACGATAGACTTACCTATATTAATGAAGGTTCCTGCAATTCCCCAATAATATTTAAGAATGTAGTTAAAAACATTAGCAAGAGAATTTCTAGCCTCTCCTCAATATAAACATTCTTAATCGTGTTGCCCCAATATAATAAAGCTGTAGAAGATAGTGTTTTTGGCGAGGAAATAACCCTTACACCTGTAAAAAAAGATTTTAACCACTGATGAGATGCCGGACCCCGGTATCCGAAATTGGCTTATTTCAGTTTCTGTTTACCAAATCCACTCACAAGCATATGGTCGGCCCAGGCCATAGCTGAAGACCCTTGCCCGAATTGCCACGCATTGGGACTGGACCCGGAATTATGTTTGGGAAGTAAGCTTCTTACCATACAACCATGCCTGCAGCTATATATGTTTGTGTGTGTGTTTGTTTGTGTGTGTGTATGCGTGTGTGCGTGTGTGGGTGTGTGGGTGTGTGTGTATTATACTTAAGCCGATAAATCTTTGAGAGCTTCCGTGGAGTTACTGCATTCTCCTTGAGAGTGCATTTGCCTTGAGACACATAAGATTGAAGGAACAGAAATTTATCAGTAACGAGAGAAAATGATCCAACGTAGTTGGTGGCATTTCTAAAGACGTATTTCTGAGATTTGTCAGTAGCAAATATTAACTGGAACCGGAATCTGTGACAAACTCATTCACTGCTGATATAGTAAAACAGCGACTGGAAGATCACTGACGTCGCACTTGAGTGGCGGGCTGACTAAGAATTTTTTTATGCGCGACAGAAGCAGTGCTGATTCTGTACACCAATCTATGTACCATACAGCAGATAGTTGCTTCATTAGAAGTGCAAAGAAGCATAAATGTATAGTAAGCAATACCAGTTACACTTGTGGATGATTTTCGCCTGCTGTTAATGTACGTGTATGTGAGATGCTAATTTGAGTAGACTATTGCAGTTTATCAGTCTTTCAACGTTGCATCTGCGTTAAGAATGATACACAAATTACTATTTCGAACAATTACTTCTGTCACTCATTACAAATTTTAATTCAGTCAGCCGGTTATTTTTTAGTTACTGTTTTTTTTTTTCCCAGATCAATACCAGTTAATTTTTTCTTGGCATGAGCTTGCCAAGGGATACAAGCTACTGAAGAAGCCCAATCAGGTAAATGTATATATACATTTGAGCCGTTGTAGAAAATTTGCAAATGTAATCATAGCATTTGGAAAAGTATTTAATAGGGAAGTATGTCTAAGTATGAGTCATGCAAGAAAAGATATTTAAAACATGCCAAAGAAAACTCAAATAATTCTATTGTTTCCGTGATGTGAAGCTTAAAAGACATGTGAAAAGTTCCTAAGTAGCTCGCCCTTTACAAAGTATAGAAATATTTCCTACTCATTATTCGAAAAGCAAGAAACAAAGCCAAAAAAAAAAAAGAAACAATGCAGCGATATATCACTTGAAGAGTTTTTTTTTTTTCTCAGGCTGATGTACAACAATGTCATATACATAGACATTGATAAATCATTAAGCATCTATGAAAAGTAAGAAACGATTGTAGCAGAAGATTCGGTAACACGGTAACATTAACATCAGTAGCAGCGGTAACAACAACAACAGCAACAATAACGACAACCACAACAACAACAACAACAGGAGAGCAAGAACTATAATAGCAATCTTTATGTACAATGTAGATATCTGAACGAGAAATATTTCCGTCTTTCGTTGAGGTTAATGATCAAAGAAATATTCTATTGTTCATACATTATGCCTCAAGTATTGGAAACGATAAAGTTTATAGCATATTATTATTATTATTATTATTATTATTAGTAGTAGTAGTAGTAGTATTAGTATTATTATCATTATTATTGGTGCCATTGTTGTTGTTTTTGTTGTCGTTGCTGATGTTGTTGATGTCAATGTTGTTATCTAAAAATGACAATCACAACAGTAGCAGCAGCAACAATAGCAACAACAACAACAACACCAACAACAACAACAACAACAATAACAACAACAACAACAGCAACAACAACACCACCACCAACAAGAACAACATCGTTTCCTTTACCAATCATTACCAATCATTAAGGAGTTTCATAAGATCGAGGGCAGTTAAAGGGCAATGCATTACGATGCATCATGGGTTATATGAAGCATTAAAATAAGACACAGGAAACAGATATAAAGAAAAAAAAATATTGAAACAAGAGATCTTTCCATCAAACTCGGGGAATTCAGTGCATTGCAGGAGGAAACGCAACAATACTAAAGTGACACAGATCAGTGAAGAAAGTAGGCAAGCCATCTTGCTTTATCCACAGGCGGCGTGAGCAGGTCGAGCCATTCGACCGGATCACCCTTGCAATATTCAACTACCCTTCAAGAAATTTTCTGCAAATCAATACTTCACTTCCCTCCTATATTCCCCTTTTGAAACGAAATTTGTAAAAGTCAGTGAGGTGTTGGCATAAGAGAAAGGTGATTCTCTTCAGTCTTTTCAGTCTTGTCCACCACACAACTTCTTTCACTAAGGTCACCAGGCAGATAACGGCGACCTGCCTTTCTCACTGAAAGAAGGTAGCGAAGTAATCGCAATGAGCATTGGTAGACAAACCCCTTCACTATGCGATAGCAACATTTTGATACTGGAGAAATGTGTGCGGAAGTGTTTGTGGTTCCGTGTGCCTCCTGAGCATATGAAAAGAATTTGAAAAGACTGTGTGTGTGTGTGTGTGAATGTGCTTTTGTGTGTGTACGTGTGTGCATGCATGCGTGTGTGTATGTGTATATATATGTGTGTACGTGTGCGTGTGTGTATGTGTGCGCGTGTGTGTGTGTGTGTGCGTGTGTGTATTTCTCCTGAAATCTCCTATTTTAGGTTATATATTTTTGAAAATATGTTTTGTGATATTTCATGAATATTATATGTCCTGGAAGGTTTTATTAAATATAGCTGTTGTGTGTGTTTAAGGTTTGTGTGTTACATTACGTGAGCCATTAATTTGTGTTGCATGCACCTCTGGTCGCGTAGTTAATGATTTCCGTTTTTTATCTGTATTAGGACTTGTCATGTGACTATTATGAATGTGAATTAGAGTGTTGCAATTGTAATGGTGGTGAATGTGTTTGAAGTGTTGGTGGCTTTGACAGTACTACACTAACTGTTCCTATAGGTGTATTGATGCAACATTGCTTCGAAGCATTCAGTCTACGTTTACATACCTCCCTGTTTTGTTCAAGATTATTGCTTTGTTTTTCTTTTCTTTGCGTTAATAACTATTTTGCCATTTAGTCTCTCTCCTTGGCGTCACCATCAAACGACCTATTGTGGGTTGATGAAGAACATGTATTGTGGGGAGGAAACTGTTCTGTTGTTGGTATCTTGTACTTGTTGTTTGAATCTGTTGCTATTGGGACTGTTTCTGTGATAATATCTGATGTCCCTCGGTGGCGGTGTATTTCCTTTCATCTTTTTTAATTGGTTTTCGCTTTTGGTGGCGTTGTTTTTATTTCTCTCGTCGCTGCTTCCAGTCTTTTATTCGAAATTGCAATACAACTAGCTGAGTTTGCATGATGTTGTTTTATCTGATGTATCCGTTTGTGTTTATGATTGTGATTGCGACTGTTATGTCCCCAGCCCCATGCCAATCTAATTTTCCAATAGGGATCATTATATTTCTAGCATCCTGCTAGTGCCCTTAGAAGCCACGCATTTAACAACTCGCTGGAAGTCTAGTTCTTTTGATATGTGTGAGATTTTACGCTCCTCCTTCTCCTACAGATTAATTGGAATCGGTGCAAAAAATTCAGTCATTTGTGGAACAGCAGAATGGTTCTATGGTAGGAATTCCAGGTTGAAATTAACACGGTTGCATTCTAATCCACAGATTGCTGCAGAGTTATTTTCTGGGTAAATGTTTCTGAAATAGAACTCCGTCCTCTGTGAAAGTATACACTCACATCATTTATAAACGTCTATACAAAATGTTATTCTGGCTATTTGGTATAAAATGCGTTGTATTATATTGAGCGTTACGTTACTACTTGCTGGTCTTCTTGATGTATTTCTCAGCATCTTCTAAATGTTCATGTTTTTACTGAGTGAATCAAAGTCGGAAACTTTTGTTATCTAAGCACAACATTTTTGCTGCCTTTCATTGCTTCTGTTGCTCTTACAGCTTGTGTTGCCATTGTTATCTAGTGCTTTTCTCGCTGCTGCTGCTGCTGTTGCTGCTGCTAACACCTTTGATATCATTGCTGTCGTTATGTTGTTAAAGTACTATTTTTACTTTTAATGCTTCACTCGTTTGCCGATGTATCAATTGTTCAATTGTTTGAACTTTGAATTTTCAGCGATAAAATCATCACACCCCTCTCCCTGCATGAGCATAATTCCGTCTTAGAAGTCTTCCTGCTGCTACTGTTTTAGCTTTTCTTAGTATTGTTTTTGAAGTTATTTCTCTTATTACTATTATTGTGCAAATTATTTGCAGATCAAAATCTCAACTCTTGAAAATAAATCTTCTGTCCTGCCATACATAACATAAGTATTTGTTTGACAACTTCACTCTCCCTCTTCAGTTTGATCCGACGCAATTTAAAAAAAACAACTTTTTTTGCAGAGTCAAATGTTAAAAGCCTCCTTAAAAAAATTGAGTTCAAAAAGCGTCCGAAATAGTAAGGCCACGCAGCCCTATGTATTCTGGTTGGTTTGCATAAACATTATATAACGTGATCTCACGAATTAACAATTGTTTCGCGTATAAATAGACGAACAAACTTATGAGTCACGCGAAGCAACGTCTGGCTGTGGCTACAACAACGACGTCGATGATGATTCTCTCTACTCCAGGTACATGGCCTGGGATATTTGGGAAGAAAATAATTTATTACATCGACGCCGATGCTTCAAAGGTAATTATTTTCTAGAATCCAAAAAGATGAAGGGCATAATCGACTTTGGCTGAATTTGAATCCAGAGCGTAAAGGAATAGGAATGACTGCTGAACATTTTGCCCGGCATGCCGTACATTCGATGCAATGAGATTACATATTTCATAAAGTATACACACACAAAATATGTAGGTTACATTAACCACGCTTTGAATGATTTTAATTTTTGATTCTGCTTCCTTATGTGCACTATGCGCGGAAGAACCAATAGCAACCAAACAGAATAAGGAACCGATCTAAGCACGCAAACACTCACGAGATAGACACACATATACATATACGTACATACATTTGTATCTGTTTATCTCTCTCTCCACGCTCTCTACCTATGTGTTTATATATGTTTATTTATATGTATATGTGTGTGTGTTAAAATCTTTGGAGAAAAACGTCTAGCAATCTATGGAAATTATATTATTTCTCACTGCTTGCTAATTTGAACAGGAACTTTGTTGATATTTCGTGGAAGTTTTACAATCAAGCTATCTACGAATGCATTGAACTTGATTTGACCAACTATAAAGCCAAACGTGTAGAAATAGTGGTTGATTTAATTTGGCGGCGGCTGAAAGAATAATGTGAAATTATTTTAGGTACACAGAACTAATGTGTTAAACCAATGTGGGAATGTGTTAAGACAAAGTAAATGCACTTTTGTGGTGAGATAACGTGTTAATTAAAGCACCAGAATATAGCTCATGGACTACATAGTATCACTCACACCGCAGTACGTCACTCTGAAGTATATCTAGGTGCGTAAATGAAATAATTTACAGAGAAATGTTAATTGTGAATAATCGGAGCGGCAATCTTGTGAATTTTTATATGTACCAAAAATATAAGAACATATCTGATTCAACATGGGGACTCATATGAGTATAATAATTAATATAATTATTAATTATTAGCGAGATATGCTAAACAAGGCTATCGCAGAATAAAAAACAAACAATGATGAATATTATTTAAATGCAAATATTAATGTAGGTTAATATCTCTAGCTGGGAAGAGTGCAAATATACAAGTTTAATACATATGTGAGAGTAATTTCTAATCTATATCCTAATAACAATTATAATATAATAGCAATTACGATAAGGGAAATCTATTGAAAAGTATTGGAATCAGAAAAGTTACCTATGTTATTTTATATGATTTAATTTATGGATTTCTTGAATATTAGATTTCGGATATTACAGATATCATAAACAGTATGAGGAGGTACATTTGGGGATAAACTCATAAAATATCTTGACGAATATCTAATCACGTTTTCTTATTTATTGAATGGTAGTATCATTAAGCCACTAGGAATAAAGAGGAACACAGCATTAGCACTATCATTAGTTTCCACATCAACCTCCCGGATATATAAAGATAAAAAGGAAAGAAGAAACTCACTTAGCAACTCCTTGATATATTTCCTCGGACTTGTACTGGAGTTCGTAATCAATATATTGCACTGTAGTTAGAAGAGATTATGGAATCCCATTACGGAATTGACATACCTTAACTAGAACGCTCTGCTTCTCAGGGAGTGCTTGCACTGCAGTAACGCAGAGCGTATACATTAATTTGAATTAAGATTAAAGTACGCGTTGAATCATAAACATATACGTACACATATATATATACTCACACACATAACCCCATGAATGAGGCGGAATATGGTGTAATAATATAGCAGATAGAGTAAAAACTTACATTCAAATAACTCCCTACTATCAGAACACCATTGACAAAATATATATTAGAATACATAACCAGCAGTGACTGTCGTTGTTGAAACGTCTTAATTGTAGGTCTGGTCCATTAGGATCAACTTGACATAATATTAAACAAAAAAACAAAACCACTTGGATACAGACTTAAGTAGAGAGACCCAGAAATCCGAACAAAGAAGTGTACTAAAAAACGCAAACTTTAACAACCGTTAATGATCAAACGAAATGGAAAGATGCGAAAAGTATGTTGTAATATGCAGATATTCTTTTGAACTAGTTGCACTCTCACATAAACATATACCATACATCTCAGGGCCACCAGACACTATTTGAAAGCATAGATGTATCATATATATGATGTGAATTCGTTTCAGACTTTCTCTTTGCATGAAATGACAAAAGATATCTCTTTCGTTTAGCCGCTACAAAAGTAAAACACAACTGAATATATTTTCGTAAAAGAATACCAATTGTTGAAAATACTATCAAAAGATCAAATGGATTATGTCAACATACTGAGAGTCGTAATCTTCATTAACTTTAACAATATAAAGTGACAAATAATAACGATAATCCTTTATTCTATAAGCACAAGGCCTGGAAATTCAAGGGAAGGCTACAGTTGACTATAGTAACTCCATCTGCATTCTACCTCAACAGCTTTGAACAACTGAACAGGAATTAAAATGAGGAAACAAAAAACAACCAAAGTATAAAGTCAAAATACAAAACGAATAGAAATAATTGAAAGGGATTCGTCTCTTGTTAATGACCTTTCGAACAGAACGAAAACCAGGTAAAATAGAAAAGCAGGTAAACTAATTTTTTAAACCGTTCAATATAAGAAATGAATAAAACCTCCTTGCCACCAATGAAGTTCTGAAACGTATACAATTCAAGAAATATGGGGTTAGAATATATGAAAAAGGTAGTAAAATCTGTAGTTAAAACTCTATTTTCGAAACACACGCTCAGAATATTTATAAAGAAATGGCGACTAAGCTAATAGAAACAAATGATTCAATGAATAAGGACGGAGTTGAGAAATTTTGGAATAACATTTGTTGTAAAGCTGAAGATTTAAATGCGAAAGCAAGATGGATGAAGAGAGAAAATGTAAGGATGAAGTATGTGGGATAACGATTAGGTACTGAAGTATCAGGGATCTTAGCATAACACATACAAAGGAATGATCACCAGTAGATATCTTTTCCAATGTGCAAGGAGGAACTCAGAGTGACATACCAAACCCGCAGAGTCTATTCCGAAATGCCAATAATCCTCAGGAGCACAACCCTATCAGGGATTTTTGTATGTATTTCATAGGGTGCAACATGAACGTCTCTGCTAAACATTGATGCACAGTGTTTATATGAAGAGGTTGTAACTCTTACAACAACAGTACCGCCGTCACCAACATCAACATCAGCACCGATAGTATTAACAACACCAGCAGCCACAAAAACAGCAGCAGGCACGACAGCAGTGACAACAACAAGAGCAACAACAAGAATAACATATGCGTCAAGAAAAACCATAACGACATGAAGGTAAACAGCGACAACAAATACAATCACAACAGCAGCAACAGCAGCAACAACAACAAAAACAATAATAATATTAATAATAATCATAATAATGATAACAATAATAATAATAATAATAATAATAATAATAATGTGGAATCTAAAAACAGAAACAATTCCTATCATAGTAGGTGCCTTAGGTATAATAAAAAAATATTCAGACAAATACATAACAAATACATAACAAAAATAGCAGGACTATATAACATACAGAAAATTGCACTACTGGGTACTGCACACATTCTACGCAAAACACTTTCAATACAGTAAACATAAGAGCACCACAGCAAACCACAGCACATACCCAAGGCGCACAGAGCTGCGCTCGGTAGTGAAGTGAAAGCACGTTATAAAAATAAAACTACTGAATAATAATAATAATAATAATAATGAATAATAATAATAGTAATAATAATAATAATAATAATAATAATAATAATAGTAATAATAATAATAATAGTAATACTAATAATAATAATAATAATAATGATAATAATAATAATAATAATAATAATAAACATATAGATGATAATTTCTACTACATTAGTGAAAAAGTCAATAATGACTACAAAACGAGAAATATAGATAATGCTAAAAGAGAGATGGACCAAGGAGACATTCTAGAGGATGTAAACACAAGCAACCAGAATGAGGATAGAAACATGCTATGAGATTAAATACACATGAACGAACCAAACAAAACAAATATGGCATATGAGCAAAACTGATGGATGGGAGAGGATGAACAAAATAAATCGAAATTAACATAACTGCATGGAAAAGAAAATATTAATAATATATACAAAATAGTAAAGTATGCAATTTTAAAGACCAAGCTCTTTAACCATGACTCCCGTGCAAATATGAGAAAGAAAAAAAAAACAGATAGGAACATTGCAAGAAAGAAGAAGGTTTAAACTAATACATAAACAAAATCCTAAGAAAAAGAAAAGTAAGAGGACTGCAGAAATATAGAATAGTGAAGAAAATAAAATAAATAAAGTGAACATAAAATGCAATAAAGATAAGTCCATGTAAATGAATGGTAAAGAATATGAAAGATAAGAAGAATATGATATCTAGATGTATACTACATATGTATATATGTAAGAATATATATATGTGTATACATATATATTTTATACATATGCATATATTGATATATATATACATCTATACATTTATATATTAGGGTATATATAAGTATATGTAAGAATATGTATGTATAAAATTATATGCGTAAATGCATACTTATATATCTATCTATCTATCTATCTATCTATCTATATATATATATATATATATATATATATATATATATATATATATAAATATAGGCATAAACATTTATGTATCGATATATATGTATGTGTGCATGCAAGTAAATAGTTATGTGCATATACGTATTATATATACACACATATACTCATGCCCACACATGAATTTCTTTATATATGAAGTTAGATATGTATAACATATACATATACATACATACATATATATATATATATATACACACGCACACACATATGTATATATGTGTGTGTGTGTGTATTTACACGTGTCTGAATACGTGCTTGTTATATATGTTTGTATATATGTGTGTGTGTGTGTGTGTGTGTGTGTGTGTGTGTGTATGTATGTGTGTTTGTGTGTGTGAGTGTGTGTTTGGATGTAAATGTATAGTGTTAAAATGTGGCGTGAAATGAACGATAAGAATTTTCGATGGGTGCTCATAACCGTGTAATTCGGTCTTGTAAGCAAAGAGATAGTTGATTGCAACTTCAGTGTGGCATAAACTCACCAGAATCAAAGGAAAGATAAATAGCGCAAGATTAAAAGAAACTTTTATAACGTGAAACCATTACTGACATTAGTGCTGTTAGTTGTATTTGGTGGTCCTGCAAAGATTAGTGGATAGAAATTCAGGGAGGAATAATGCTAGAATAATGCTACAGATTGACTGGAATAATATTATTGATTAATTCCGAAGTAGTAAATACTATAACTATCAACTCATTATGAAATTTGTCATGTTACTGTTGAAAAAATACCGTGATTATTACGAAAGCCTGTTTGCCATCGCAAAAGGGGCAGTCCTACGTAGGACCATGTTACAACATTTTAACCCCAAGAAAATCATCACTTCCAACTGGTTAATGATACACGATCTGTGATCAACATCACCATCATCATCATCATCATCATCATCATCATCATCATCATCAGCAGCAGCAGCAGCAGCATCATCATCGTCATCATCATTGTTATTATTATTATTTTCATATACATACAATAGATTAGTCTCCTAACATCGGTCTACTAAGAGTAGCCTTAGGTGCCAAGGACCCTCCTAAGTATCCTAGCTGTCCCTAATTACACTGTTTTCTGCAGCTGTACTAAACTGGTCTTTATCCCTATTTCCTCTATCCGTCTGTTAAGAACTTTAGAGTCAGTTCCCAATGCACCTATAACTACTGGGATACATTTTACCCGCGTGGTTGATTTGATCTTGCACATGGCCAAAGCAGCTTGATCTGAGGTCGGTCTCCTTTTCTTCCTCATATTATTATTATTATTATTATTATTATTATTATTATTATTATTATTATTATTATTATTATTATTAATAATAATAATAATGAGAGAGAAAGAGCAGTGCCTGCCATCAATGTGAAACTGGGGTAAACTATACGAAGCCCGGTATACCCATCATGACCACCCGTCTGATAAGGTTACACTAGGCACATGCATCACAATCATATGTGCGCGATATGGTGATTTCATATGAAGATACACAACGCATGGCCTTGCAGGTGGTACCAGTTAGATTGTCTTCATTTCAGGTGGCCCATCGCACTCAAATGGTCCCTGAATAAGGGCTATTTAAGGACGTTGAACAAAACAGCCATTTTTCCAAAAGTGAATTTTCCAAACCCCTAAGAATTTCTCTCAAAACAAGGCTATGATGCCCCCCCACCACTGCTTCTGCTCGGGATCAGAGGTGCTTATATCCTCAGTCACTAAGGGACATGCTCGACTGGTGAAGGTCAAACAGCAAAAAAATGACAAAGAAATCTGTGGTATTGAGCAGAATATTTGATGTAGCTCATCTTTTATTCCGAGACAAAACAACGTGCATGATAACACTTCCAATCAATTAAGATCAGAAGCACTGAGAGCCACTGCCTGGTTCTTTATCTTTCGGTATTACGTGTTATGCAGGTTCATACTACTGAATAAAAAGTTATATAACTCGACGTGGAAATGATCGCAGAGCAACGTTAATTGAAGTTCTTTTGCTCAGGAACAGAACGCAAAGCCCGGTCTGGGAATCGAACCCACGATCTTGCAATCGTGAGTGCGTGTGTGTGTGCACATATGTGTGTGTGCACATATGTGTGTGTGCACATATGTGTGTGTGCGTGTTCTTTTATGGAAAAAATGAGGACATTTTCTATTCGCTATATTCATATGATTGCCAACAATGTTCGCACCAACGAAGCATTGAAGAAGTTTATGAAGTTCATATTGAATAAATTACTTGTTTGGATTTGATTTTATCATAGAAAGGGCGAAAGTATATTTTATTAAATGGGTTTTGTTGTGGTTTACATAGAAAAATTGGATGTGGAAATGAAGTTTGACGGTGTGCAGAAGAGAAACGTAAATGTGGCATTCACGTTAATGGATGTTTATGGGAAAATGTCACGTAGTATAGTTATATTTCGCAGCCAACCGTTACTGCAGTCAACATGTCACTTTGAAATGTTTTCGTATTGTGATGCCCCAGGGAGAGTAATCCAAGACAAATGTCTGTGTGCCAAGAGAAGGAAAGATAGTTGTTTTGAAGTATAATTAACTGAAGTATAATTAACTGAAAGACCATGTTTGTTATTGAAGAAAATGAACTGGTGAGCCAATTCCAGCGTCCTGTAGCAAAGTGACGTTTCATTCCGTGCACTCTCGATATGGTGATGGCATAATGATACGGATGAAGAACATAATGATGAGTATTTTTATCATAGAACAATATGCACTACAATAATGTTCGCCCGTCGTTGTCAACGATGAGCAAGGATATCTCATTGGGAGATGACGATGGAACAGGGTGTTTCCGGTTATGGCCGATCATTCCGATGCGTGCTCGGAACTCTGTGCTTACATGTTAAAATTTTTCAAATCCACCGCGGATTTTTATCGGCAGCAAATAGGAAAAATGTCTATTTTCTTGCAATATTAGCCAAAAAATCATTATTAATAAATTTCAGGGTAGTAAACAAATTATTTGGAATTTTTTGCTACCAGTGTTCTAGCGTGAAGAAAACAACTACTGAATAGAATACACATTATTCATATCAATACAGTGTACATTTAAACACATAAGACATGGGCATAATAGGACATCTAACCCACTAGAAAGAATTCTTAAAATCCAAACTACTATTAGGGGTAATTCCGAAAGGGAATGAAAAATAAAAACATTTGCCATCTATTTCCTATCATCAGCAAATAAATTTCCCCGTAATCTAATATCTCTCACACTATGCTTATATATATATATGTATATATATATATATATATATATATATATATATATATATATATACATGTAGTGATAGAAGGTAATAGAAGTTTCATTACGCGAGAGATTTCTCTAATTTTATTTTCATTTGAGTTGTTGCTAAGATTCCGAACATCATTTCAGTTGCACATTGTTCGCACCTTAAGAAACTTTGAAGAGTTTTATGAAGTTAAAACTAAATAAATTAGCTGTATGGAGTTGATTTTATCAGAGAAAGTGAGAAAGCACATTTCATTAAATGGATTTTGTTACCTTTTAGATTGAACATTTGAAACGGAATGGATTCTTGGCGTTCAGCTGAAGACAAATGTAAACGCTACATCAACGCTAATGGATGTTTATAGCAAAATATCATGAAGCAAAGACATGATTCGATACCGCAGTTACTGCAGGGATGCAGACACTGAAATTATTTTGAAGGGCATACTTCATGTGTTAATGCTTCTAGGGGAATGATACATGTTCACAAGATTTTTAGGTAGATTAAAATATTATTTTACCACAGAAATACACTTCACAGTGACGAACTGCTCAGGGTTGCGCATTACAAGATGAACCAAATTTAGTCAAACGTAGTGTGAGAGATATTAGATTACGGGGAAATTTATGCACAATATGCAAGGGCGAAATATTTATCTTACAAATGTGAAAGTAACCACCTGAATAAAGTGTCGGTGTATTTTTTTTTGTTTTGTACATCAAAGAATACTGATCTTCTTAGAAGATACAAATGACAGCTTGTGGATAATAGTTATGACGTAGACGCCTTTTCTGTCAAACCTATTTGTATTGCTTGCAAAGGAAATTTAATTTAAAGTAATATACATATATTCGCCCACAAACAAAAGAATATATATGCGTGTGCTAATATATCTGTGCACCTGCATGATGGCTGCAAACTAGTGTTCGAGTATTGCCATCACCCGTTCGAGAGTCCCATAATACGAAGGCTAAGACCAGCCATTTTAGTGATAGGTCTTCACTTTTCTTTCAAGTGATGCATGATGTGCAATGAGCTTCTGTACCCTTTCACAAGTCATATTTTTCGTCCTGTAGGCTGTTCAGCAACCGTCCTCCTCACCAAGTAAGCTTGATGACATTGCTAATTCAATCGCCGACGACCCGACCACACAACACATTATACTGGGTTACATGTTACCAGTAGCGCCGATCTCACATACATACATACATACACACACACATACATACATACATACATATACGTATGTACACACATATATATTCTTTTACTCTTTTACTTGTTTCAGTCATTTGACTGCGGCCATGATGGGGCACCGCCTTTAGTCGAGCAAACCGACCCCAGAACTTATTCTTTGTAAGCCTAGTACTTATTATATCGGTCTCTTTTTGCCGAACCACTAAGTTACGGGGACGTAAACACACCAGCATCAGTTGTCAAGCGAAGTTTTGGGAAGGACAAACACACACACACACACACACATAC
>NC_068985.1:101863397-101864104 GCF_001194135.2 Octopus bimaculoides | reverse complement strand
ATATATACATATATACTAAGGGCTTCTTTCAGTTTCCGTCTACCAAATCCCCCCGAACCATGTGGTTGGTAAGCAAGCTACTTGCCACACAGCCATATATATATATATATATATATATATATACACATATATCTTTTATAATTAGGTTTGTAAAGAAAGAGATTGCTCTTTCGATGGATGTCTTACATCTAAGTTAAATGTCCACTGGTTTATCCATATATCAATGAATTTACTGGACATTATTTCCCTGTGTTGGTATTAGTGTTTATTAGACTATATATATTATTAGTACTGTATACATTATGGTGTTCCAGTAGTTCTTAGAGATGTTTTCATCTGATTCGAAATATGCGAGCATATTTTCAGTAGTATAGTATAAAGAAAATGGAGACGTTGAATACATCAAAATCAATTTATTTACATATCTGTCGATTACATAAGGCCTACGAGCGTTTCAATGTCTACCTTCATTAATTTTACAATTAATAATTTCATTATGGATTCAAAAGGTAAATATCTCTTCAGGGTTAAAATCGAAATATACCTCCTGAATTCATAAAACCAATTATTAATTGTAAAATGTACTAAGGTAGACGTTGAATCGATCATATCCCTTATGTAATCGACAATTCTGTAAATAAATTCATTTTACTCTCCATTTTGTATATATATATATATATATATATATATATATATATATATATATA
>NC_068985.1:101857834-101863351 GCF_001194135.2 Octopus bimaculoides | reverse complement strand
GAGAGAGAGAGAGAGAGAGAAGGTTTAGATTTAGATTCAAGATTGAATATGGTACTTATGCGTAGGCACCAGAATATCGTATGGTATGGTATTATACGAAAACCATTCCAAAAGGATAGGTGATCAAAAATTCAAAAGAAGCAACACGGATTTCAAACATGATTGCAGTACGCACGTTTCATGCTACCCCATTTATTTAAGTAATGCGAGCATTACTTAAATAAATGGGGTAGCATGAAACGTGCGTACTGCAATCATCTTTGAAATCCGTGTTGCTTATTTTGAATATATATATATATATACATACACAAACACATACATATAAATATATATATACACACACAAACGCACATATATATGCAGTAGTGCAAAATATTGCATTTATATTTGCACATGAATACATGCATGCGGGTTTGTTTGGGCCTGAGCTGAAGTGGGTATTATTGGACCATAAAAGAAATTCATATGAAAAGAGTATTTTAATTTGAAACGCGTATCTTAAAACATTATACGTCTCCATTTTCAAAGTAGCATTCCAAATGTTTTTACCGATAGAGAATTAGTGAATTGTTTCTTTCATATCAGCCAATGCATCGTAAGGGCAACTCATGACTGAATTTCCAGCCGACTTATTTATGGGTTAAGCATTATCATCAATTCATTAAGATGATAGTATACCATTGGGTATGTTACCACTGACAATGTTTTTTTTTTTTTTAAGTATTTCAGTTTTAGAAAAAAATTAACAATTTATTGAAGTAGATAATACATTCTATTGTTAATGAAATTTAACCGATAAAAAAAGTACTTTTGTACTAATACCATATTGTATTAAGACTATTAAATATTTTATACGCATAACTCAACTTAATAAATTTGTAAATGTCAATTGATTGACTGATCTGTAAAATTATTTGTTCTGTTGGTTCACCCGCTAAATTGTCTTGTGCTGGTTTGCCAAGGCTTCATATTTCCTATATTGAACAGGAACCATCGTTGGTGAAATATTCTATTTAAATGATAGATTATCCTATACCTTTGTGCTTCTGCGTATTTTGCTATCTGTCTCACTACATTTTATTTAAGTTGACAAAGGGAGAACCTACTCATAGCTGACCTCTGACAAGAAATTATCCATAAAATACTTTTTTTGACATGAGATGGCTTAATATTTATTCAGTCTACATGTGTATTTTTTTATTACACAGCCAGTCTATTCTTTTCTCTATAAGATCATATTTCCTTTTATTTTTATGTGCTCTCTTATAACTATCATACATTGAATGAATGATATTTTCGTCTGCTCACTAGATATGATTATTTCGTACGGTTTCAGTTTTAATGAAAGTAGTTTTAAAAAAAAACTTCGTGCAAATTTATGGTAGGTGCTTTGTGTGTCGATCTTTATTAGACGTTATATTTCATTGAAAACACATTTATCTTATATTTTGTTGCGTATATTTTCTTGACAAACTGTTACTTGTTTCTATTTCATTGTTAAAGTTTTGCTGTTTCAAAATTAATTTCATGTTTTTATAGTATAGCAAATCGTATTTACTGAGTATATGTAGTTATATTACTTTAGAAGTATCTTTCACTATGAGACATGTACCATTAATATTTTTAATTTCCTTTCAGCTATCTTTCACTGCAATTGAATTTTCACTTGTGAAATTGAATTTGAACAATTCGAATTTTCGTTTCCATGTTTTACCGAATATTCTTTCGTGGTTTTCTCAAGTATTGCTATAATGATCAACATATTTTCATGGTTTAAATATTAACAGTATATTTTTGCCAGCTAGCCCCAGAATGGCAGACAATTTCCCTGCATACAGCTGCTAATACTAATTTTCCAGTCATTCTCTTTCAGGCTTCTTGCTGTCCGATCAATTATTCACTTTAATACAGAAACATATTTTTCTGAAACAACATCGGCTTGAAGTTTAAGAATTTGAAAAGAAACTTTTGGAATTTGTATATTTAAGTTCTTTGCATATCTAATGAAGTTGATTGAATTAGATTCTTTACGTCATTTCTTAAAGAGCTAACTAGGCCGTTGTGAAAACGTTATACCTTTCAAGAGGTATTGCAGATTCGTTTGATAAAGAGGCACGTGTGATTAGATCTGTATTCTGTTTGAAGCATAATTAAAAGTGAGTGGTTCATTATCTATTTACTTTTCTCTATAGTATCCAATGACACCTATTTACTGCTTCGATACCAGGGTTCTTTAACTTCTAACGATACGATTTGCATTTGGTATTTTGCATTTAACAAATCTCTCATCATTTCTGATCTTGTTTCAAGCATGGTATATCCGGTCACAATTCAGAAGTTCACCCACACACCCACAAACAATAAATTAAACACATTCAAACACACATGCTCACGCCATCATATATATTTTGGAGGAAAAGCTTATTTCTCTTACACTGACCCGTTTGCCTTTAACGAAGTCCAAACCATCGCAACCGTCCATGCCAGATACTCTGATCTGTGGATACCGCCTTCTATACCACCCAACAATCTAGGAGATTTATGGGTAATGACTTTCCTTATAACTAAAATATTTTATATGTTTCTTTGTGCGTGTGTGCGACTGACTGTGTGAATATACGTGATTATAAAATTACAGCTAGTTTCCTGTCTCGTTTGTAGCTATTTCATACTTTGGACATTTCTGTTTTATGTATTGACTCTCATGAATAACTATTTAACACTTCATTAATTTCCTGAAAGGAGATTTCATAATACGATTCCTATGATTAATACATAAAATACAAGTAGCACCTTTTAATACGTTCTTACCACTTTGCAACGGAGGACCAACGACAATTACACGTTATGATTTTACTGGATATTTCTGGCGTATTTCTTATCTTTTTTCACATCTTAACAGATTTTTTCACCATATCATCCGTACACTTTAACGCTTCAGCATTATTTTCCCATTGTCAGGAACCGATGCAAAAACCCAAACGAAGCCAGTAGTCTAGGGGTAATAGAAGAAATTACTTAAACTGTAAGCCTGTTAAATACTTCCCTAATTACTTATGATATTCGTAATTGATTAATAGTTTTATCTTTCCCCGCTGTACATATAATATATAACGATATCTTTTCGATATATCTCATGCTAAAAATAACTCATTGTTTTAAAACAGATGGTGCTCGAACATAGATGTATTGGGTCATCCCTTAAATAATGCGTTTTTCAGTTGCATGAACTAAAAGTAATTTTATATTGTCCTTATTCTTAGTGCATGTTTTGAAGAGTGCATTTCGATTTTAACAGTTAATTTTTTCAAAACTATAAGGGAAGCGACAAAGGAGCATATTGCGCATATTTTGCTTTATGAGTTCAGTAAAGGCAACAATGCAACGGAATATGCAAAGAATATTAATGCAGTATAAGGGGCATGGGATAATAAACATAATCCAATATCAACGGTGGTTCCAGAAATTTTGAGCCGGAAACTACAGCCTAGAAGACGAGTCTCGCCCTGAAAGATCTGAAGAGCTCGAAGACGAGGTAGTGCAAACTCTTGTGGAGTAAAATCTCATCGTTACAGATGAGAAACTAGCAGAGAAGCTTGGATTTGGTCATTCAACCATTCATCGACATCTGCGTGCCGTTTCAAAAGTTAGAACATTGATTTAATGAATTCCGCACAAACTTTCCGGGTCTAATCGCGTGCAGTGAGTGCACGTGCGCTCGTCTTTGCAGTCACGTGTCACGAAAGAAACTTTTTTGGGACCAAATAGTGACTGATGACGAGAAATAGGTTCTCTATAGATATGTCAAGCGCCGAAGATAGTGGGTAGGAAAAAGAGGAACACCTGTACCTCAGGCTGAAAATGGACTTCACATATTTACTTGCTCATATACACATCTCTACATACACACACGCAGACACATATGCATGTATATGCATATATATGCATAACTATACAGACACATATACGTATATATGTATACGCAATTTCATCCTCACATAAAGTTCTATTATGATAACTTACTTATTGTCCTATACTATATATATATATATATATATATATATATATATATTTACATTCCTCTATTTACATAATATCGAAGTCTCACTATTTTGTTGTCAATTTATTATTATCATTAATATATATGTGTATAAATCCGTGTTTTGTGCAAATATAAAAAAATATTTGTGTGTACGAGAATGCATCAGTTTGTGCGGTGTGTACAGCGGGACTGAACTCAACATTATGTGGTTAGAAAAACATCTTGGCTGGCAGTAAATCTTGCGCATACATACATACATACATACATACATACAAACATACATACATACATACATATATACATACATACATATATACATACATGCATGTTTACATCCATGCATACATACATACAGAAATATATATATACATACGTAAATATAAATCGAAATTTGACTAAATCCGGCCTTTCACTTAGGTAATTTAGTACGTATGATTGTCCACACAATATCTATGTAAACTCCTGATGCTATTCAAATTTGTTTGACGATAGTTTAAAGAGTCTAAAATAAATTTAATAATTTTGAATTCCATTGATTTTACAGTTAAACTGAAATAATTCATCAAAAATCCTATGAACATATCAATAATTATTTCACGTAGAACCGTACAAAACCGTAATTCGTATTTTCTATATAGGAAACAATCTTGCCTATCTCCCCGTTATTAACGATATGGTAAGGCGATGGTTGTAACCGGAAACAGCAAAACACATTACTACACTCGCTTCGGTTTAACAGCACTTTATTCCTCCAACGCCGCAAATATAGATTGTGTTTACTGTATGAGAACTTGTAACACTCGTAATTCAACTAATCATTTACACTGGAAACGAAATGATATTGGAAACTGTATGTAAAGCTTATGTCAAAAGCAATAAAGAATCATAACATATACACTAAAGTTCTAAATTAACTATCAAGCTATTTATACATCTTTCTTATGTCAATTTATTCGTCGATATATCTACACAAATATGTGAATATAAACGCAAGAATCGAATGGGACAATAAAAAGCATAAATTAACAAAGGAAAATAAGACGATACATACGAAAATCGGATATAAACGCGGAATAGACTAATGGACACATGACAATGGATGTATTAGCAAATCCAATTTGACACGATGACAAACAGTATAGAATATAGACTTTATCAAATAATACTTCGACCCGGCCCAACTTACACATTCATACTAAAGAGGAGCTTCTTACATATATATGTGTGTGTATATATATAAATATATATATATATATTTAAGTATATATATATATACATACATAAACACAGACCCACTCAAACACACACACACATGCATATATATTTATATCTGCATACGTATACGTTATATGTATATAATGCAATGAGAAACACCTCCGAAACGCGATAAATAAATAATCTTGTCATGCTGGATATACCCGTGAAATCAAACAGCATTGTATGCATATAGAGACCCTGATGGAATCTCTACTTTA
>NC_068985.1:101853988-101856896 GCF_001194135.2 Octopus bimaculoides | reverse complement strand
CGTAGGCTTTTCTTTCCACGGCTAAACCTAAACTGTCCTCCCCTCTTTTTACACGAGAACATTACTGTGTGATACACGATCCCTATTGATCGGCCTTTTTTTTTTCTTTTTTTTTCGATCCCTTTTGATCGAACTCCCCCTTTTTCCCTTCCTACGATCCCTTTTGATCGACACCACTCTTTTTTTTTCCTTCCCCCTCCCAAAAAGAAAAGCTCTACATTGTATTTGTCCCATCTTCGTTGAGCCCTGTGTGGCTAATAAAAGAAATGTATCTATCTATTTATCTATCTATCTATCTATCTATCTATCTATCTATCTATCTATCTATCTATCTATCTATCTACGTATATGTAAGTGAGTGTATTTAATATATATATATATATTTAAGTATATATATATATACATACATAAACACAGACCCACTCAAACACACACACACATGCATATATATTTATATCTGCATACGTATACGTTATATGTATATAATGCAATGAGAAACACCTCCGAAACGCGATAAATAAATAATCTTGTCATGCTGGATATACCCGTGAAATCAAACAGCATTGTATGCATATAGAGACCCTGATGGAATCTCTACTTTATGGTATTTGACATGCTTTGTTATAAATTATTGCTATGAGGGTGATGGAATACCACGTCACCAGGCCAAAGGGCTGATATATTTTCATTTACCACATTAATCTGTTTAGGTACCAAATATTTCCAGTAGTGATAAAATATGTAAGAGGAATACACTGGAGTCGATTTAGTAGCACATAGATTAGGCTTGTTTATCTGAATAGGAGAAAGCAATACAAATTGATAGTTGTTATTAATTAATTGCGTGAAACACAGATGGAGTATTTCGCTTTAAATCGTATCATTTCAAAACAACAGGAAAGCTACAGACAGCCACTCAACAAAAGGAACTACATAGATTTTGGTGTAAACAATTATTACAAAATAAATTTATTGTACATTTTCAAAGAACATTTGTAAATTTGAAACGTTCATTCTGAGTAAAATTTACTTATTTTTTTTTTAGTTTTTTATCAAAACTGGTTTCGTTTTATAGATCTTAATTAGTTAATTAATTTATTAAAGTAATGAAGAGGTTGGTGTTATAGAAAAACAAATAATGATCAAATGATGAAGAATTCTGAAATCAAATCCCGTGATTAAACGACTTAGCTGGAAATATTTAATGTTGTGTATATTATAAATTATATTATATCTGAATTATATTGCATGAGGTGATATTTTTCTCAAAATGTTGAAGATAATTAATGATGATTTCAAATTCAAAAGCAGCATTATTATTACGATGTATTTGTTTCTTTATATGTGTGCGCATTACATATTTTCAAACACCTCTGTGGTCTCACGCATGTGTACACCTTTCTAAACATAATAAACGAATAAAATCATAGAAGCAAATGAAAAGCATTACGCACACACGCTCACACGCGCTCACATGCACACACACACACAGATTTTTATAATGATATCGTCCATTTGTAAAAACGTTCTTCATGAAATAGATCATTATTATCTTCCACTCAAATATATTCAAGCGAAAAACACAACAGATTTCTTTTAATACCTCTGACCTTTTTGAGTGCGCCAGTGCATGCTTTATAAGAATGCTTAACTTGGTAAATTGCAACTAAGGGAATTCAAGCATTAAATGAAAACTAAATCTCTGTCTGTCTAGATGATATTATTTCATTATTAAACGATGTTTACATTTTTCCATAACATAGTGTACTGAAAGTTCTACCGAAATGTTGCTTGCAGAATTTTCGCTACTGGGCTGAACATAATCCTCATGAACTCAACGAAAGACCGCTTCATCCTCCTCGTGTAACTGTTTGGTGTGCAGTTGCCGATTTTGGAGTCATCGGCCAGTACTTTTTTCAAAAAAAGGTCATTAAACAGTAACGGTTGCCTCTGCTGGGGAACATTTTGCACCCTAAACTGAATGGGTTGTATATGGAAAATCTGTGGTTTCAACAGGGCGGTGCCACGACTCACACAGCACGACGTTCACTTGGAGTGTTGAAGGAAATGTTTCTTGGCCAATTGATTCCTTTGATGGGGAGATACGGGGTGGCTTGCCAGGTCACCAGATTTAAGTCCTTGTGAATTTTTCCTTTGGGGATACCTGAAGGATAAAGTTTTGCGACATCGTCGCAGATATTTCATAAGAAATATTTCGTTAGAAAATATTTCGTTAGAAAATATTTCGTTAGAAAATCAATGCGTTACCACCTGAGATGACATGGAGTCATGGAAAACTTCCGGGAACGACGGCATCAGCGTATTTCCAACAACGGCTGCCATTTGTCTTATATAGTTTTAAAACTCAGCAAAATAAACTGTTTTTTATGTACTTCATAGAAGCATAATCGATCTTTTTCCTGAATGGTTGTGTTCTCTTTTTATATTCATTCACGATGTGGAAAATCTTTATGTTCCACCCTATATATGTATGTGTGTGTGTGTGTGTGTGTGTGTGTGTGTGTGTGTGTGTGTGTGTGTGTGTGTGTGTGTTTAGTATCCAAATTTCCCTTAGTAAAATGCCAAGGCTAGTACCTTTCGCTCCCATCCGATGTTACTATCTATTTCTTCACTACTTAGGGTGTAGAGTACAATATTGATAATAGCGGGAATGTAGAATTTGAATTTTCAAAATTTATGTTTATTTCCGTTAGTTTATTCACATAAATATTCAACAATATGCAGTTAATGCGATTGAAACAAGTGTCAGAAAATTATTATGAATGAACTAACTGGAAATAAACAAGGTTTGAATGTTCACATTTTTCATTCTCCACAGTATCTATCTATCTATCTATCTATCTATCTATCTATCTATCTATCTATCTATCTATCTATCTATCTATCT
>NC_068985.1:101848924-101853961 GCF_001194135.2 Octopus bimaculoides | reverse complement strand
TGTGTGTGTGTGTGTGTGTGTGTGTGTGTGTGTGTGTGTGTTAATGATGATATCTAGAAAGTGCTTCTTTTCTATTCACCATATGGAAAGTTCTTTGCTTCGGATGAGCCAATGTCATCAAATAGCATCTAAGAATCATTGAGTGTTTCGACTATGGACCTTAACCATGGACCTGCATTTTGATCCAAGCCAGTAAGAGGTACCATCCTATTCACAGCCACATTTCGGTATTTTCTTCTTATTCCAATGAGTATGATTTTCTACAGTCAACTCCGACTGGGAAGATCCATGACCTCCATCCTTTGTACCTACACACTTGATGAACAATCTCGTATTTAGCGCGCTTCCACTTGTAGGCTTGATCACACTGTGCTTCCTGAGTATGTGAGTTCAATTAAGATTATTTCCTTGCCTTGTCAGACAGTAGAGCTACATCTCATCTAGGGTTGTATGGAAATGGGGAGACTGCAGTCTTTCGGAGAAGTCCACTTTTATATCCATGATTGGGCACCATCTAGTAGACGATTAGTCCTTGCTGTCCTCACCGGCTTTTTACCTTTCACGAATTTGATTGCTGTAACACAGATTTGAGTTGTTATTAAAATTGATGTTGATCCGTTGCTGTAGCTACATAGTTTCTAGCCATTCCATTCATACATCCTACTTTCTTTTAAAAACTGCATTCAAAAATTTATTTAAGTAATCCAACACTTTCGGAATTCCTTTTCCTTTCTTCACAATTACACAGAAGCTGTAATCTCGAATTCATCATCTGCATCTATATGAGCAGTATGAAATATTCTTTAATTTCTATGATCACAGGTTAAATAATGAAACACTTGAATGAATTTCTGAAGAAGAGCAATTTAGAAGCACAGTTTGAATTATAAAAATGATGTATAACGTTGGTTTGACAGCATTCATGATTCATGCTGAAGATAGTCAAATAATCAGTCATAGAAAAAAATGTGGAATTGTATATCACTTGATATATATATATATATGTTTTCAGTATTTTGCAGGAAACACTTGTCGCTTTCATTTATCGAACGCAAACTTTAACTTCACTCTCATACAAAGACTTATGTAACAGGAAGCTATATAAAGTGCATTTCACGGTCTGTCAGTTTATAGATTGCAATATTTTTCTTTCCGATTTATTCCAGTATTATATTAGACGTTACATATTTATAAAAATTACATACAATATGTATAAACCGCGCTAGTTATAAATAGGAAAAAAATAGATGGTTAGAGATAGAGAGGGATACATTTGTGTGTGTGTGTGTGTTTGAGAGAGTGTGGGTGTGTTTGCACGTATGAATGTATTCATAAATAAACACTCATACTGCATCATCCGAAACTTCTGGAAGTTTTTGAATGATGGAAATAAAACATAATTGCATTATAATAACAGTTATTCATCAGATTACGCTCAGCTTTCGTTTCAGATTTTAGTACATTTATTCGACATTTTCAAAATTCCCACTCTTGGAGAGAAAATTTTATCCACTAATTCTTTCCTGAATCTATATAATTAAAGGATTTCCAGTCAAGGATTCTTTGTAAGTCGGGCAAATCAATATCAGGTGAGATTTGTGGGTGTAGTAAAAGACCATCCCCGTGGTCATGTAAATGATTTCGAGTAGCTAAATACACATAGGGTCCGTCTTTGTCTTTGTGTCATGCATCCCCATTCTGGTCGGATAGTTCTAGCCATATCTGGTGAGTTGTGGATTGAATTTATCCGGCAGGCAACCGTACACATTCAAATTGATAGTCTCATTCTGTGGGAGTAAGACATAATACATGATGCCTTCGAAATTCCACCAAACAGAAAGCAAAGTTATTTTTGCACGACCATTCAACTTTGACAGCTCCTTAGTAGCTTCTCACGCAAATTCAACGATTGGTTGCTCCTATACATTCTATTATGCAATTATAGTCAAGAAATGCTTAAAAAACGGCTAAGTTCCATTGTTTATCGGATGCGGAATTCTGATCAGAGCAATTTTTCTCTGACAACTTGTGAAAGACACATACACCATAACAGGAAATATAGACAATTTTATTAAAGTTCATAAATAGTAATTTTTAGAACTGTCAGTATTGTTGAAAAGTCATTACTTTTGATTTTTGTGTCGGCTTCTAAGTTTACTTTCAAAACAATATCCTCCAAATCTGAATGTTTTCTATAGCGAGTTGTATATTCTAGGTTGAAACGCGTTTAAATTGTGTATCTACTGCAAATTCACCATACATTTTATCATACAGTTCACAAGCGTTTTATACTGTTGTGTATTGCTTTCAGCTGTCAGAAAGGAGGGAAGCATTACGTATAGTAAATGTCATTTTAGGTAATAAATCTTCGAAATTAAAAAGGGCTAGCAAATGTATAAGACATAATGATATTTTGCCACACTGCAAGTGATACAAACATATTAGTCATATCAAGCTCACAGCTGTTATATGAAGCGCTTAAAGACATAATTGTCGAAATTGCCCAGAACTATAGAATGATCCAATACATGTATGTATGTATGCATGTATGCACGTATGTATGTATGAGATAATTGAGAATTTTATGACTTTTAATACCTAGGGCAGTTCGTATGGAAATAAATATATGGCAATTAAATCACCATCAGAAGAATAGCTTGCCTAAGCTATTAGTAGCCCTTGCAATTTATGCTTTGAGCTAAGCATCTTTGCTGCTGATTTGACTTGTTGTGCTGAAGGAAATTTAAAGGCAGTAGGGTGGGGTGGGTTTTGTAACTAACTATACACAAAAAAGTTTTATTGTTAGCGTTTTTCAGCCTAATGCTTTTTATTTGTCTGATATATAAAAATTAGCTTCGGGCTTTCTTTTACCGTCATTAAACAACAGTGTAAAATCAAATGGATAAATCCAATATTTAACTTGGAAGGGAGTACTTTAACTTATATATTCGTAGCGAATTCATTTAAAATATTTTGTGCGATACCTATGCATAGAATAAGGAGAGTATGGTCTGGAATTCTAACATAAATTGCATTTCTTAAAAAAAAACATACCACTATGCTTCCAAATTTGGAATTTAAATTCAACACACATTCACACACACATATGTATACACGATCACTTCGATGAATTTTCAGATTGAAAAGAGAAGTGTATATGGAATTTATGTTCCCACATAATGCATATTCTATTAGAGAGGCCTAGTACAATTAAAAAGGAAAAAGGTTACACATAAATTGAAATACACATGCAAAAACACGATTAAAATTCACGTGTAATAATGTGTATTAAACATTTATATTCCCTCACCTATACGTTCACGGCTAGATATTTTTGCCAGCGCGAGTGTACTTGTATTTATTTGATTGTGTGCTCATTCGAACTTTTTCAGTGCTCCTGTACATGTGCGTATGTATCTCTGGGTATTAATATTTAGAATTTCAAACTATAGAAAAATGCGAATCTATTTCGATGTGTGCATGGATGCATACATAAAGATGAGCAACAAAACCAAATATCCAACACATATATCAAAGTGATACTGCATGCGGAAACAATTTTTCTAACACTATCAACTACACACACACTCACGCATATGTTTGTATATAACTATTTTTATTTGTATGTATGTATATGTGTATGTTTTTTGTAACGCTATTACACACACATACACACGCACACATATACGCGAAGATGCACAAAAATATATGTTATCACTGATTCACATATCCATGCATGCACATATTTAAAGTTATATTATACATCAACACACATGTATGGTGGTAGCCAAAGCAAACAGAAATTTCTATTCATATTCAGATAAACTAACGCCTGTACTTAAACCGTGCACATATGATATATAAATACATACACACACACACACACACACACACACACACACACACACACACACACACACACACACACACACACACACACACACACACACACACACACACACACACACACACACACACACACATATATATATATATATATATATATATATATATTCACCCATAACCCATAAACACGTATATGTATATGTATATATAATATATATTTATGTATATATTTGCGTATATGTAACACATATATGTATATGTGTGTATATGCATGTATGTATATCGTTTAATTTCTTGTATTTGTTTTCACTGTAGACGTCTATTATTTATCAATCGTATAACGTGAGATCTTTCAAAGATGTAGTAATCATGCATATAAGTCGATGCTTGTACTTTAATGCGTGGAAATAGGATAGATACATACACACGCATACACAAACACACTCACACATACATACATACATACATACATACATACATACATACATACATACATACATACTTATATATATAAAGAAATATGATTCATTCAGAATTTTAGATAATTCTTTATCAGCGCTTTCGTTTGTTTAACCGAGCTCTTCAAGAAAATTTACAACCAAGATCTTGGTTTTAATCTTTCTTGAAGCGTTCGTTTCAACGAACGAGAGCGCGGATAAAAAAATAAAAATTCTGACTTCATCCTTTTTTCTTAATGTACAATATCTGTACACTACTTCAAATACTCTATACATCCATCCATCTATCTTTAGATACATACGTACATATACGAGGAGTGTATGAAAAGTTTTGACTCTTCAAGGCCTTTGAGCCTTGAAGATTTGTATCTTCATCGGAAGTCTGTAGTTCCTTGTTCTAACATCCTGTACCCTGATATGCATATATATATATACACATGTAGATGTAAGTATGTACATATATGTGTGTATACATGTATATATATTCTTTGTATTATTACATTATTGAACGCACACGTCCTTTTTTGCAAGTAAGTCTACTTTATTATTCTGACGTGACTCTATCTATCTATCTATCTATCTATTTATCTATCTGTCTTCCTCTATCTTTCTATCTATCCCTATGTCCTGGCCTCTACTTCACTGCTATACCCATCTGTCCCTTCCTCCTTGTTCCACTTCCTCCCTCCACCATCCTCTCTATCTATTTATCTATCTGTCTTCCTCTATCTTC
>NC_068985.1:101847604-101848391 GCF_001194135.2 Octopus bimaculoides | reverse complement strand
TATATATATATATATATATATATTCAAGGTTGAATATAGTACTTATGTGTAGGCACCCGAATATCGTATCCCAAAAGGATTGGTGATCAAAATCAAAAAAATAAGCAACACGGATTTCAAAGGTGATTGCAGTACGCACGTTTCATGCTACTCCAATTTATTTAAGTAATGCGAGCATTACATTAAATGCAATATGAAGAACAATCTTCAGCTGCACGAAAATGCAGAAAATTACTGTAGAAAAGACATATAAATGTAGCAACATTTCAAATCCAAGTGGGAGAGAGAATACATAAAAATCCAAATGTGAAGAAGAATACATAAGTCCATCTTGACATAGTCGAGTCTATCAGGCTAGTAATTGATTCTAGTCAAAAGTTTTATTGTTTCTTATCTAGTGGTGATAGCATAAGGGACAATTACTTCATTCCCTCTCTTTAGAAGTAATTGTCCCTTATGCTATTACCACTAGATAAGAAACAATAAAATCTGAGACAGTTAAAACTTTTGTCTAGAATCAATTACTAGCCGGATAGACTGGGCTATGTCAAGATGGACTTATGTATTCTTCCTCACATTTGGATTTTTATGTATTCTCTCTCCCACTTGGATTTGAAATGTTGCCACATTTATTAATATGTCTTTTCTACAGTAATTTTCTGCATTTTCGTGCAGCTGACGATTGCTGTTCATATTGCATTTAATGTAATGCTCGCATTACTTAAATAAATTGGAGTAGCATGAAACGTGCGTACTGCAATCACCTTTGAAATCCGTGTTGCTTATT
>NC_068985.1:101839578-101845251 GCF_001194135.2 Octopus bimaculoides | reverse complement strand
TATATATATATAGATAGATAGATAGAGAGAGAGAGAGAGAGAGAGAGCGAGAGAGAGACACACACACACATGCCCCTGATGTTACGAAAGAGATAAATAATATTCTATGATTTCAAGATTACACAATTTATTGCACCTTATCTTTTTGGCGGTATTCTGTCCTTGCTGTGTACATCAATTCGGTTCACAAAAGACAATAATAAAGGTGTATTGGATTCATTAAAAGAGAAACAATTCATAAACAATTTTAATCAGTAGAAACTAATAATGGAAATAAAAGACAATAAAAGTTTATCTCGCTTGACATTGCCTTTATAATTCTGGGAATTTCCAACTGATTCGGAACGTAGCCAATTTGCTTAGATAGACGCTAAACTAATCGGTGGGATAAAGTCATCAATACGTTGGAAAAAACAATATTAAAAAGAGTTAGCACTGAAAATACAGGTGGTAATGTTTAAACCGATTGTGAGAACCTTGCCAAAATCAAATTCGTACATTGAATATGATGATAAAATCAAATATTATCGTAGAAGCAGAATAAACACACCTCTAGAGCTACACTATTTGGGTGCAAGTTAGCAAATACTTGTGTTTATTATTAAAATATTTACTGCTTGGGCACATGCCTGTTTTTTACTCAAATATAGAGCATGCAATCTTTGTTTTCAAGTAATTTTAAAGTGCACTTCATTGACAGACGCAATAAATTCAGAGATGAAATATTACAATTCTCTAATGCAATTAAATACAATGTAATAAAATATAATACCAGTTATAGCAATGTAATTTATTTTGTGTAACCCTGGATATCATAAGCTAGAAACAAATGGCGAATAAAAAACTAAATCAAAATACTGGCAATTCTCAAAGGTTAGAATATAAATTAAGATGCCAATAAATATAATTTCGTAATTCCAGAAAACATAATTTCAGAGTGCCCTCACATAAAATATAAAAAGAAAACGAAATGAAAATTGCTATACGCAAAGTTAAAAGTACATTTTCAGCGTAAATTATATATTCCTTGCGATCACAATGACGCTGTTGGTTGCACAAAATCCTTGGCAGCGTGTTGAAAGACAATGGGTGTGTTGGTGTGATTGAGTACTCTATGGAATTATTCCAATTCCGGCATGAAGATGTAATTTGTTTGTATTCATGCTCAAATACAAGACTTGGTCCATTTTGCTGATGAGGTGAATAAACTATGGTGTTGCAAGTTACATTGTTCATAGCAAGGGGTCTTCTCAGAGACTTGACAGAGATCATGCAAGAGGGAGTTAGGGACAAATTGTTTTCTTACACTTAATGATTGCACTACCAGCCTAGTATCAGATTTTAATAGCTCTAAATCTCTTGAAGCTCAGATTTAATAATACTTTCCGTAATGTTAGTAACACCTACCATATTAATATTTTGATTATTTGTTTTAATATCATCTCATTTATGAAGTTCTTTTACTTTCAGTATATTTACCGTATTTCTCTTCATCAGTCATTATTATTTTCTCTTGTTGCATCTCATCCTGTTTTATTTAAGTCTTTTATCCAGTATTTTAATGCGAATGTTACCGGTGAACTTCAAGATACATGTGTATAACAGAACTTTTGACGGATTCAAATTCGCGAACTTTTGTCTAGAAGTGGCATATTGATTAAAGTGTTTTTCAATAAAGAAGGAATAAAAAGAAACTTCCGTTAACACAAGACCATAGACATTCAGTTTGCCGGTGTAATTCAACCGGGACAGAAAATCCAGCTGCAAACTAGATAATTGTTGTCCTCGAAGAAATTCTTAATACAAGCCATCTTCATTCTTGCATGTTCCCTTTCATCTCTTTTTTGGCAGGAATGAAAACACCTGAATAGGCACATTTTCATCCTCATTCTTATCTCCCCTCAATCTGGATACACAAAATAATTGAAAGCTTAAGCCTCCTACCAGCTCCATTATTCTGTTCACAACAGATCTTTACGCATCCTTTGCCTGATCAGTTACTTAGATTGGTCGTGACAATTCAATGAATAAATACGATGGTCATAAGCTAAGCGAACTTGACATCAGCATTGCTTGTAATTCATAAAGTAAACATTTAAAATAACGATCTATCTCCAATCAAACCGTTGGAAACTTTACTTTGCACCGAAGTGCATGACTGCGATTGCCGAGGTTTCCCTGTCTTCAAATGTTGCACTTGGAATTTAAGTGCTGTAATTTTCTCTTTACGTTGTGTATAATACCAATCAAAATTGTTTATTTATTTTAGAGACACAAAATAATTCGTGCTGATGATATATATATATATTTAATGTTTTCATACTTTAATACGTTGATCATTGTAATTATCATTTTAAATTATGCATTTGGTATTTAGATTTGTACTGCAGCATCTTCGTATCTGTCACTGGCATTTTATTCCATTGCATCGTGCTGTATTCTATAGATTGTATCTTCCACAAATCAGCAATACACGAACTGCAAATTTCTGCACTGGTGGCATTATGTTTGTGCAAAAATTCCTGATGACGTAAACTTTCTTGAAAACGAACACTTCATCCAAAAAGCTACTATATATTACGCTGCATTAAAGATTTAAAATGCGCATCGAAATGGACCGGTGTGAACGAAGAACGCTAGGACTTGTACACTCCAATAACTTAATCAACTACTGTCGTGACATAGTTGCAATTTTATTTTTGTTTTTCCGTACTTGATATTCGAAACTCATTTAGTTATTGTCCAATTATCATACTAAGCATTTTCATTACTATTTTCACTTCAGTTTCTTCAATTTAACTCTATTTTCATTATCTTACTACCTCACTCTCTAACATGTTAACGATGTGTATCATTGCACATGTTATATTTTTACCACTTTGTTTCCGTTCTTTTGTATCGTTGACAATGAAAACTCACAATAATATCTAGGAGCAAAAATGACAGTTTCATTTCATTTACTCCACATGTGCTCCCTTCACCATCATATGATCTCTTTTCTCTATTCAGTCTAGTCATCGTTTGTTTCACATTCTCGCTTTCTTTTTCACGCCTCGTAATTTCTGTTGACGCAAGGTTAAACATATTATGTCGAACAATACTCTCTAATCATCAGTAGAATATACATACAGTACCTTATATCGCTCAGTCTACAGCATATCCAACTGTAACCCTTAAGAGATGAGGAGACTGTGATGCTTCAGGAACCGTGATGTTATACAGAGTATTCTGTACACCGAAGCGGCTTGATGGTAATAAAAATATACACAGCCTTGTTTTTTTTTTTTTATCTCATTACGAAAAGTAAATCCTGATATACACATGCTGATATATGACCTACGCTGGACCCCGTATTCGCATAACATGCTTTCTTTATTGGTATCTTTTCAAAGTCATACAAAACAAAACAAGAAATAATTCATTATCTCTCTACTGAAATTCGAAGCAATTTCCTCTCAGAAACAATATAAAAACAATAGAAACTGCATTATCAATTTACTGCCAGTAGGAATGAGTAAAATGGTTGTTAGTTCTTGTATCTAGTTCCTCCAGAAGGACAGCAAAACTTGAATAATACAAAGTAAAAATAAGATAAACGAAAATAAACAATCACTAGTATTAACGTTGGTATTAATGTGTGTTTGTTGCGATAAAGCCTGGAATGTGTTTGGCTTATGTTAAAACGCTGACTGAATAATTTCGTGAATTATTTCTCGTAGTAAATATTTGAATATGTTCCTTTATTCTGCATCCAGGATTACAACAATGAAACCAGGAAATAAATTTCAAATTCACTTAGAAACATGCGTAGTTACTATTTAATAATTTATTCCAAAATAAGCCTGATGTTTGGGTATTACGTCACAGACACCACTCAAATTACAAATATCGAGTATACGGTGTTGTTTTGTTGTACAGTAGCAAGATAATCGATATGCCACAACTAACATAAAATACCATTCTAGTTTCACTATCTCTAATGTAAAATAATGGAAATATTATCTTTCTAGGAGTGGATTTAATTAGCGAATGGGGGACCCATATGTATCACTTCCCATGTAACATAGATGACTCGTGAAATATTAAAAATTGAAAATGGTGTCATATGAACCGAACGTGCTCTCTTCAGCTAAATCACAATATCTCATAAAGATATTTACTTTCCTTGACCAACATTTTGGACTATGTTACGTAGCTAAATTTTTTCTTGTTCTTCGCACGAAACCAACATATCTTAATATGTTTAAGTTTGACTATGGACATCCTTTTAGATGAACTGATATTTGTAGTTTGACATGATACTGATAATGTTTCATTAACTTGTTCATATCATATAATGCACTTATTTATTTGGAGCGTTACGCATATTTCCTTGTTGCTGACAAAGTATTAGAAAGCTCTCTGTCAGGATTTTTTTTTTCAGCTATGTATTATATTTAAACAAGATTCGTGACGTTTAAATTGTTTTTAATTTTTCTTTTTGAATTCTAGCTTAGAAACAACACGGCAGAAATACAGCCGTTAATGAATGAACTGTCAAGGGCTTTACAATATCTCCAGGCCCTACAATCTAATTTCATTCTTGTATGGATGAAGGATTATAGTAATTTATAGAGGCCCCACTTATACTAAGGCCATTATAAAATTGAATACGGAAATATATATCGAATTGCGATAAATGTTAAAATGATTTACCTGCATTTCCCTTTTTTTTCTTTCTAAATTTGAAATTAGATGCAGGCATATTTATCGGTAGAAGGAAGAATGATGCGCTGTCGGATATATAATGGAAGATAACTGAAATATTGTGACGTTTACATCCATGACATTTTCAGTTGGAAATTAGCAAATCGGGATGAAGAGGATTTGGGAATTATCGCTATGGAAAATATTAATATTTCTTAACAATCGTATTCCATAATCCATTTTCTCTAATTCAGGTGTTTGCATGAGAAAATTTCCTGTAAGATAAAATGATTGTTCACATGCGAGTAAAGTCCCTTCACATTATCGATCGATAAGAATCAGGTGTACGTTGTGGTACACATAACGCTTATAAACATGAAGAAGACTAATTAATTGGACACTTTCTGGATGCGTTTGCATTCATGGCATTGTGTATTTTAAAGAAACTAAATCGATGTAATCTGTATAAAACTTGCTTATATACATAGATACCTACGTATTTGTAAGTGCGTAAGTATGCGAACGTAGGTTTATGAGTAATAGGCAACTGTAGCTTTATATATATATATAATTAACCTCCGAAGAGTATTGCACTGTCTCTGTTCCTCACTGAACAATCTCTTTTCAAGTTATACCTAAGTGACTCGAAACAAAACAGCATCTAAAATAAATATATTTAACTTTATCGTTAGTAATACACATATGTATAATAATCAAGGAACAATACAAACAATAATGAAAGCAAGAAAACATGGGAAAACAATGGCTGCAGAAATAGTATTTTAGCAAATCGTACGAAGAGAAAGAATTGTAACTTTTCGGATATCTGTCCTCCATCAGCGGAATGAGAAAAGGAATAGAGGACTGAGACTGATAAGTCAATTCAGTACTAACTGTAGGAAAAAAGATCTACTTGCTTCTATATTACGGAATAGTGATATTTTATTTTGGGCGAAACAGTCAAACGTCACTGAAGATCATATATAT
>NC_068985.1:101833318-101839424 GCF_001194135.2 Octopus bimaculoides | reverse complement strand
TATATATATATGTGTGTGTGTGTATATATATATATATATATACATTTACGACATTAACCATACTCTCTGTCTCTTCAACTCTTTCCCCTTCCCTCCTGCCCCACTAAATGTCTGCTCACTCTTGATATTACGAGTCTACATACAGTGATTCCACACAACGAAGGACTTCTGGCATTCAAACACTTTCTAAACCTCCGACCCAACTTCCAACCTGACACCTCCACATTTCTTCACCTGGCCGAACATGTTCTCTCCCTCAACGACTTCTCGTTCGCGGGGTATTTTTACCAACAGTCCCGGAGAGTGGCGATGAGAACGAGAATGTTCCCAAATATGTGAACCTATTCGTTGGATACGTTGAGGCACAAATATTCTCACGGTTTACTGGGCCCACTCCCGTACTAAACGGTCATTATATTGCTGACTGTATCGGTTAGATCTCATTCTCCCAAACTAGACACCTTCGTCTCTTTTGTCCAATACTTCCTTCCTGCCCTCGAATTCTCCTGCACTATTCCCAACATTTTCCCCACATTTCTCGACATTTCGGTAACCAGACACTACTCCGCTCTTACTACATCCATCCACTACAAACACACCGACTCACACGCATAACTTAACTTCTCCGCCTTCCACCTTATCCACACCAAGCTCTCCATCCCCCACTTCCAAATCTTCCGTCTGTGCAGGCTCTGCAGTGAAAACCATGACTTTGAGTCACAGACTCAACTCATGGCTCGCCACTTCATCCTTCGTTGATATCCCCTCGCCACTATCCACACAGCCCTTGCCAGAGCATTTCCGTTGATCGTGCCTCTGTTCTCTCTCCCAGTACCTGCCCCGCCGTTACCGGTCATCCACTTCGCCTCACCTACCACCCCACCACCCTGCTCTTACAACGCACCGTTATCCGAGCCTCCCGGCGAGTTCAATTCGTTCCCTCCACCTCGCACATCTTCCCTAGTTTACACCTTCCCTCCTTCAAACGAGCCTACAACCTGCATGACCACCTTGTCTACAGTTTCTTCCCTAACTCCACCTCCCAACTTTGATTGTAAGTGCGATGGAGTTGGTCTGAAAGAACCAACTTAGTAGGTTTTACTTTTGTCGATTTCTCAGAGAGAAGAGTGCTGGTTTGTATAACGACCTTTGAAATCACTTTGGCATAAACTGTATCTGTATTTGTAAATTTCTCTTGGCTGAACTGGAGGGCGCCACCGTCTTCCGATTGAGCAGTTGGCTCGCAAACATTGGACCTGTATGCATTGAATTATTCTGTAACAAGTACTTTAATTTGTCTGTTACAGGAGATGTAAAGCAGATGTAATTCTAATTTTCTTTCCATTTCTTCTCTTTTCTCGGCGTTCTGATTCTCGACTGTTTGCTCAGGGCCCAAATATTGCAAGGAGTCAGAAGATGAGTTATGAAAGCCTGCATAGATACGTGTTTCCGCAGCAAGAAACTATCACTAGCTCCTAACTGTATACTGTATTTGTCAAATTATATGCGTCTCCCACTGGATAGAGCACATTTTTTTGTATATCTTTCCCTAACAAGACAAATGTAAACGGCAAAAAGACAAGGAAAGCAAACACTCGAATTAGTCTGTAAAAATGCACGCGTAAAATCATACACGTTTATTAAATAACAATATGTACGTTGGTATTTCGTTATGTGCATATATACATAGATACACACGAAGAGTTAGGGCAGTGATTATATATTTTGATTACATAATATGGGAACATCTTGCTGTATACACCTGTAAAGAGCTGCTACAATCAGAAGTCGTGTTTATACTTCGTCCTTCTACCTACACCAGAATCTTTGTGTTTGCATGATAATTATTACTATATTTTCCGTCTCTATATTCCCTGTCAATTTAGCAGACCTACAATTTTTATGAAATGACTATTTGGTCTGTGAAACTATACACACACCACAGACGGACAGGCAGACACAAACATACATATTTGTGTGTGTATATAAATGTATATAACTATGAATATATAAGTATGTACACACACATATATATATATATGCATACACACATACATAACTTATATATACTCATACGTATAAATATATTCATACATACTCAAACATATATGTGTTTGTGTGTGTGCTTGTGTGTATAATTATATATACGGAGATACATAGATAGATAAATAAATAGATAGATAGAGAAAGAGGGAAATATAGGATGAGGGAGTGAGAAATAGACTGTAGATTCTTTTATTTAACTCACTCGGTGAGCAAAGCACCATAACGGAGTCTCAGAGTCTGTTATCGAACAATCTTTTCGTAGTAACGCGGTTGGGGATCCTACATTATTTTAAAGTAATAAGTCTATTGCTACCATGATATTCATTGACAGCTTTCAAATATGGAGATATATATTGTTTTTAAACAATTTCTATTTTGCTTACTATGCTTCCATATCATTGTTTCACTTTTTCACAATAATCATATTTACTTAATTAACACTTTATATATATCGTTATATCAATATAATCATTTTATTGCTTAGAGTCCATCATTCTATTAAGAAACTGTATGCTAATAGAACACTGTAAAAGCAACTTACACAGAAAATGACACTTCCATATGCAGCAGTTTTATTGAATAATATAATACGAATATATGAAAAGTAACTGTCGTGCAATTTAGTGAGAAAATAAGAAGGAATGAGGAAGAAAAATAGCAAAATGTGTCTTTAACATTCGATAAGTTAATTCTCGCAAATGTAAACGGCAAAAAGACAAGGAAAGCAAACACTCGAATTAGTCTGTAAAAATGCACGCGTAAAATCATACACGTTTATTAAATAACAATATGTACGTTGGTATTTCGTTATGTGCATATATACATAGATACACACACACGCGCACTCACATATACATACACACACACACGCACACACACACACACACACATACATATATATATATATATATATAATATATGAATATATGCATATATATGTACACGTATGTACATACCTTCATCTACATGTATATATAGATGCATATCTGGGTACATGACGTTGCAAAAAAACATGGACAAAATGATAAACAAGGTACAGAAAACACACAGGCCACATAGAGAACATGTCCTTCATCAGCTGCCACCATTATAAAACTGGCGTTTCGAAGAGTTAGGGCAGTGATTATATATTTTGATTACATAATATGGGAACATCTTGCTGTATACACCTGTAAAGAGCTGCTACAATCAGAAGTCGTGTTTATACTTCGTCCTTCTACCTACACCAGAATCTTTGTGTTTGCATGATAATTATTACTATATTTTCCGTCTCTATATTCCCTGTCAATTTAGCAGACCTACAATTTTTATGAAATGACTATTTGGTCTGTGAAATGTAACTGTATGCGTTAAAGCGTATGCACAATCGTTTAATGATAACAAGCATACTAGTTTTACTCTGCATTGACCACGATTTGAAGTATTGATGTGATATAACAATAGGGTATATGTCTATGTTACTTTACCGAACGATTTCATGTAATCATGATATGCTTTTGCCGTATGATATTTGTATTATTTTCTTTATATTCATTTTCTTTCTCTATCTGGCTTTATTGTGTAAGACCTACAGATAACTTTTGATGTCAGCATACAAGGTTCCTTGGTTTGTGCTATTGTCCTTATGCATGCAGTTCTTTAGTTTTTCGAGTAAATCGATTTCTTGTAATATATTTTATGGGTATATTCCTGATATTGTTACCGTTATGTAGAGGATTTATGTTATTGGTTTTCTGTTTCCAATGAATATATATAAACTCCAGTTTATTGCTAAATCTATAGTGGAATATTATTTGCAATTTATTCTCGGATAGTTGCAAGCATATATATTGTACATTCTTCAGAAGAATGATTCTATGACATACGTTTTGTATTATACAGAACAATCGCTCTTAGGAATAATAGATAAGAAATTATTTCAGTGTATAGTGTAAACAGTAGAGGTGACTGTGCTGTATTCGAAGTGAATTTCACTAACGTATCAGGAGTTGACACATGCTTCTGTACTAATAGCTGGTTTCTTCATAACTTGGATAACGACATCTATTCATTTGGAGACGGAAGCAAAGTAAGTTGATGATTTCTGAGAATTAAGCATTAAAAATGAGCATATAAAATGCTCGAACACTGTGTTGACGAGCTCCAAATTAGTACCGCTCGGTTTTTGCGACGCACCTAGTTTCGTCCGTGAAATTTTTGTTTACAACAGATCTACAGGGCCTAGAAACACCGATTTTTATATAAGCCTTGTTTAACATAATTCCCACTACAGGCCCAACAGGGAACAGTTAAAATAATACCATGGAACAAAAACAAGGTTCTTTGTATTTCGTCTGAAATATTTCAGTTTTCTCAAGCATTCATTGCACATTTATACAGGTATCCCTCCGTTTACCGCATTCACGTATTTGACATGGTCAAGAGATAACCTAACCTTCTCTGTAGCATATATGAAATATTTCTGGTTCTTGGTAGGTAAATCTCTACAAAATCAAAATTGTTCGGCTAAATGTTTTGTAATCCTCTCTTTTTACTCGTCAGTTACCCTATTATATTATTAACATATTTCCTGAAATGAACATTTCCTTTCGACCAACATGCACCAATACTTCTTTACTCATATCATGACCCTATATACTAGTCTTATCATCTTTCTTCTACGTGCATCTCTATCTCCTTCTCTTCGTCTGCATTCTGAGTTACAAAGAGGCCTAACCATCACAACGTCAACATATCGGTGGCTTCAAATTTGCATTTCATCCGAACTGGACTTGAAGAATCGAAACATGCTAAACAATGTGATCAGTTATCTTGAACTTTTCATGAAGATGATCCGTCTCAAATATATCTGCTACTTTATTTGTAGGCTACGAAATAATAGAGAAAATAGGTGAATATATAGTAAGAAACCACCCGACAAAACGATATATAAAATGTGTTTGACACTCCAACCATGCAGGCATGCACTCTCACTGGTAAATCCCATACACATCGTTGTCTGAAAACGTACATGAAACAATATTATTATTAACTTCACATAAAAAATACACGTGTACCCATTTGCACACAGTTACAGATATGTATTTATTATATATATATATATATATATATATATATATATATATATATATATATATATATACATATATATATATACACTACTGTATAAATATGTGCTTGCTTTATATGCATATTTTATAATACCTATATTTGACAAGATGTAACCATGTCTACTTCTTAATGTAAGATAACTAAAATACGCCCCTGTAGTGGTTTATTATCTGACATGCCTCTAGTCCTACACGAAATAAAGTTATTCGTTAAAATTGTTCCTTATCGGAATAAATTATTTTATACGTCCCAATTCACAGAAACAGCGATAGCAATTTACCGCATCAAACTGTAGATTCACGTCTCTCCTTTCCTAATCCCCATATACATTATTCGTTCTCATTTTAGCGCGACAGTTCATCCTTCTCTCTTTCTACTAATTCTGTTCGAATAACAATTTATCGTTAAAAATACATTGCTTTCGCATTCCTTTGTACCTCACCAATTATTATTATCATTATTGTTGCTCTTGTTGTTGTTGCTGTTGTTTTGGTTTCAACCATCCAGTAACTTACTCATTTTCTTTTGATTGGCAGTGATTTCAGTGCTTTCTTACAATATCTTTGTCCATCTTTAATTTTAGGACATCGTGCGTTTGCCTAACATTTTTCTCTGTTTACAGCTGTGTCTCCATGCTTATCAATTTCCTTTGATATATTTCATATGTTTTCATATGTATTATTTATATTTTCTCAGCCAATCTCTTATACACACAAATGCATATTTAAATGTGCATGTGTGTGTGTGTGTGTATCTGTCTGTTTGTATATGTATATAGGGTGTAGAGTAATATAGAATATATTGTGTGGTGCGTATGTGTAGTTTAGATCGCACGCACACACACAAAGTGGCACACACATTTCACCCATATGTATATATATATGTATATATAAATATGTATATATATATATATATGTATATATATATATATATATATATATATATATAT
>NC_068985.1:101832097-101832869 GCF_001194135.2 Octopus bimaculoides | reverse complement strand
TGTAGTAAAATATACACGCATTACTCCATATCCTATATCCATATACAATACAAAAACACACAGACACGCACACACAAACACACACGCACACACACACGCACACACACACACACACACACGCACATATATATACATGCATGCACATAATAATGTGTATGCGCTCGTGTGCCTGTGGGGAACACAATACATCATCTGTATTGCAAATAATTTTTCTCAATTACTTTTGTGAAGAATTCTCCTGATCCATAAAATGCTGCTTATATTTCTTTTGACATAAGATAATACATTATCAGTTAAGGAAAACTAATTAATGCTTTAAGGTCTATCCAACTTGAAACAGACTGTCTAGCTGATAAAAGTATATCTATTTAGCCATTCTATTTGAAGATAACGTTAATGATGCATATAGTCGGTTGGGACAACTGAGTGCAAATCTATATCTTATTATTCTGTGACACACTAAATAAGAAGTACTGTTGCATTCTTAAGTCAGTTGATTCTGAATTTCTAAAGAAGTTGCCATGTTTAGTTATTCATACCTTTGTAATGTGTTGTAGCAGAAAACATTCAGCAGGATATTTTAATTATATACATCAACTAAGAGTCAATGTTTGATAGGTACAAACGCGCAATGCCTTTATATTGCCTTCGAAAAAGATGTATATAGAAACTACACTATATAAAGATCTCGAAAGAAATAACTATATACCGACAACTATTTGAACAAAAACGAAGCAGCGCGACAGAATATATATATATATATATATATATA
>NC_068985.1:101826247-101831030 GCF_001194135.2 Octopus bimaculoides | reverse complement strand
ATAGATAGATAGATAGATAGATAGATAGATAGACAGATAGATAGATAGATAGATAGATAGATAGATAGATAGATAGATAGATAGATAAATGTGATTTTTAGTTCTTGGATGGTAGTTATATGATTTTTTAGGAGAAATAACATATATGTAAATAGGTATTACATATTTATAAATTTGAATATCCATGAAATGAAATGTATTCACAGTGGAATTTGATAAATGTCTGAACAAGAACAATATCATGATTTATTTAAATATTGATTTGTAAATGAAACATCATTTGGAATAGAAGTCTGTGATCTCTGTAAAGAGTGAAATCATGACAAATCCATGCTAGCATGAATACATTTTATTAACACAGTCATGACATTATAATCTCTTTTATGTTTTTGTTGTATTGCAAATCAGAGGTTTGCATTGCAAAGTATGAGATTTGTATTGGTCCCTTGTCTAACTCGAACGTGATGTCAGGCTTTCGGTCTAGTTGCCCATCGTGTATTGAAATCATACCGAGGTTCACCTCGGTATGCAGAAAACGTCTACATAACAGTATACGTATGTCATTTGGTCAAATAAACATTCTGAGATGAGCTCATATGTAGTAGATGGATCTAGTCAATGGACATTGGACACTAATTATACTTGGGTATGAATTTGAGGTGCTTTATGTGTAGGAATCGCTACATAAGGAGGACGTAAACAAGCCAACACAGCCTGTCAAGTTGTGGTGGTGGAGACAAACAGCAAAGCACAAACTCAGACCTATTCAAATGTACCGAAAAAGAGTTCTGGATTTCCCGCTAATCTAGGACTGCTTTTGAATTTCCAGAAGAATAAATATTGTAAACTTGATAATGGTGAATAGTTTCTGAGATGCTATTCGGGCATCGATGACCAACAGCGCATACTAGAATTTGCATCAGAAAGTGCTCTTCAGGATACATCATCATATCTTCAACGGCCATGTGATGGAACGTTCAAATTTGTGTCAGAACAGTGGTTTCAGCTGTTTGGCATTCATTTACAAGTTAAAGGTAGCAGTTTTCCACAGGTTTTTGCATTACTGCCGAATAAACCGAAGCAGACATACGAATTAGTTTTTTGAGCAATGGAAAATTATGCAACCTAATGCATATCCGCTTGATCTCATGGCAGATTTCGAACTTTCAGTTTATAAGGCATTTAATACCTCATTTCCTAATTCATCTATCGTTGCATCTTTTCTTTTTTCATTTGAGCCAATCACTATTTCGAAAAATTACAGCCTAAGGTCTCAAAGAAAAATACGATAAAGACTCTCAATTCTGTATTAAAATTCGATATTTTTCAGCATTAGACTTCCTATCCGTTGAAGATGTCGAAAAGCCTATGAAGAATTAATAGACGATGAAGTAATACCTGCTGAATTCATCGCTTACACCGACTTGACTGTGTTTGTGCGTATATATTTATTAATATTAATAATAATTTTATATAGAATACAAAAAACTTTTGGGCGGGGAAATAGCATTAACATCAAAAAATGTCGATAAATTATTACTGTCACCAAATAAATTATTAATGTCACCATTGTGAGAGGACGTGGTGGTAGAGGAATGAGAGCAACACCTGCATTCCCGATAGCTATATGGAATGTTAATCAGCGTATTCTTCAAGATCTTCCCAGAAGAAAGAATGCCGTGGAAGGGTATCATAGTGCGATAAAGCATTCGGAGGTTGGAGTACATTTGAATACTTGGAAATTAATCAAAACTCGGAAGGAAGAGGACGAGTTCGTTGAAGGTAAAACGACTCAAATTCTCCAAGGACATCCGTCGAATTCGTTTACACGATATCGAAGAATAACTGAACGCCTCAAAACATTGGTCACTGATTATGTATGAACAAGAAAAAATAATTTTTTGAAGAGTGTGTCATATAGTTTGAATCAATTTTAAGTGCTCATAATAAATCATTAGTTATATCGTATTACTTTTTTAAAATACATTCTCTACACTATTTTACTTGAATTCTATCAATAACATTTTCAATGACATTTGATGTTGATGTTCACCTTGTTTTCTAAAGATTTGATTTAAAATTGAGCAAAAAGTCGTTGGACAACGAAGTGATCGGACAAAAGACGTCGGAGGAAAAGACGTGGACGAAGTGAGGCTGGACAATGTGACATCGGATGAAAAGTCGGGTCACGGAAGGTCTCATATCTAGTTCATGTTACAATTTGTTGATATTGTTTTTCATTTCAAGACGAAGTACCTGTAACTATATCCAGACGGCTGTTTTTATTTGCGTTAATTATAACATTTATGAAAGCCTCGGTCACGAAAGAGATGTTTGGAGACGACAGAGGGTGAATATCATATGTGATTTATGTAAGCATTACATATATAATACCTTAATTGTCATTCACTGGTTATGTTATTTAGTTCTTTAGTATTTTGATTTTATATTTAGCAGTCGACACGGAAATAATAGTATATTAATTTATATATACATATATATATATATATATATACATATGTATATATTTACACGATTTTATGGGCTCCTTGTTTATTGTTCTGTAGGACAGTTTTTCATTTCTCCTTGGCTTTATTCATTTTTGTCTTGTTTTGCAGTCCAAAGACTTTTTTTCCCTGTATATCTGTTATTATGATTTTAATTGTTTTTGTGTGGCCCTAAGCCTTTATTCTGTTTCTTGTGTTTGTCTTCTTTTTTTTTTAGTCACATTCCCGGTAAGTTTCTTGCCGATGCCTCCAGAGTGGAAGCCATATTATCGATAATGGCCGAAATTGCGCTTAAACACCCTGAACGATAACTGAAGAGAAGTTGATGACCGTCTGTGTTTTCCTTTCGTTTGTGTATTTAGTATATTTTCGTATGATTATTTTCTAGTTTGTTTTTAATTCTACATATATTCAGTTATGTCATTTCTTGTATTGTCTTTTTATATAATCCTGATGAGTGGACTGGAGCAACGTGAAATGAAGTGTTTTGCTCAATAAAAGACCGCGCCGCATGATCTGGTAATCGAACGCTCGATCTAGCAATCCTGAGTACAATCTAATAACCACTAGGCTAGGCGCCAGCACAATCAAATGCACCTTCACGCATACACACACATACACATCTTTACGTGTATTTATATGTGTGTGTCTGTGCGTACGTATGTGTGTCTGTGTCTATGTGTTCGTATATGTGTATCTGTATGTGTGTCTCTATGTCTGTGTTTCTGTGTATGTGTATATTAATATTAATATTGATTTAATATAGAATACAAACAAATATTGTGCGAAGAAATAACATTAACATCAACAAAAAAAACGGAGATAAATTATTACTGTCACCAAATAAACAATAAACATGGATCATTTAATAGCTTCAAAGAAGAATATGTTGATTTGTTTTACCAGCAACAAGGGAAATAATCTCGGTACAATGATAAATGCATTTTCTTCCACATTCCAAATGACATAAACGCAGGTAACCGTAAATGGTATATCATAACTCGATAAAGAATTACGACGTATATTTAATAATATTTACACTCTGCTTGTAGAAATTATTATCCAGTTATCGATGATTTTTGTGTGTTTATCAAAGTTAATAAATTTATTGAAAATATTAGTAATTCGTTTTTCAATAAGAAAGAGAGAAAATAAATAGAATATAGATGGATTTAAGATCGCGTTAGATTTTAAGTTGTAGAAATGTCATGTTTTCATATTCTTGAATGTATCATGAACGAATATACGTATTCTTCGTGAGAAGTTATATTGAAAACGAATTCGTGTATTTGAGTGTGGTGTTAAATACATGTTATTCACTCGGATATCGCAAGTAAATATCATTCTAAAATATTGCTCTAAATGTTCGTTACATATACAATCTGGGTGATGATCCCAAAATGGAAGTAAGTCTTCCACAAAGACGTAGTATTTGCTATTTCATATACGTTTAGACATCCAGGGCTTAACAATTATTTGCAGGACCTCAATGTTGGCAGCAGAGTTAACTTTAAGGTCTTGGGGAAAGAAGAAAGGAGTCATCGCATGTCCTTCAATGCTGACAGCCCCTACACAATTAAAATTGCAGGAAATTCTGTATGCATAACACTTGAAACTTCAGAAGGGCCTACACATAAACATCTGTCATTTTTTTGTTAACCTTTTGCTCTTGAGAAAAACTGAATCAAATATTCTTCTGCTGGAATTTTCAGCTTCTTTAAGAGACTTTTAGATCAGATCTAGTGATTTTCTTTCGCTTTTTTCTAACAAATTCATCTTACATCATCATATATGACATATCTGATATGTTCAGGGACAACATTTCTGACAAATGAAGATCTTTTTGCAATTGACCTCATGGACATTCTGGGATTGTGATCAATGCTCTGTTGAACTTGTTGGATGAATTCAGATTTTCTGATGAATCCAGAGCTTTTACAATGCTTTTTATGCTTTGATATTGGCGATACGTTTCCACCTTAAATCTCTAGTTCCTTACACACTTTGTAGACGAAAGATCTGGCAACTTTAAAATATTTCTAATCTCTATGCTCAGCCTTTCAAACCACAGGAACGACATACCTCTTCATATCTTGAGTAAGCTGAGGGTCTGGCATTATTATTTTTTGAAAGAAAGATTACACAGAGTTAGTAAAAAATGCAGCAATGACCTAAAAATTGTATGTCCTCAACTTTTTTTTACGCACCATGTATATATACATACATATATATATATATGTATATATATATATATATATATATATATATATATATAT
>NC_068985.1:101824336-101826200 GCF_001194135.2 Octopus bimaculoides | reverse complement strand
TGTGTGTGTGTGTGTGTGTGTGTGTCTGTGTGTGTGTGTGTGTGCGTCAGAGTATTTTTATTTGCGCAGGAGTGTGGTAAGTGGCTTGCCTTCCAGCCACATGGTTCCGGGTTCAGTCCCACTGTGTGGCACATTTGGCAGGGGACTTCTACGATAGCCGCGGCCAGACGAAAGCCTTGTGAGTAGATTTAGTAGAAGGAAACAGGAAGAAATCTGCCGTATATATATATATATATATATATGTAAGTATGTGTCTGTGTGTCTTTCTTTGTTTTTCACCATCGCTTGACAACCGATGTTAGTGCGTTTACATACCCGTAACGTAGTAGTTCGGCAAAAAAAAACAAAAAAACATAGAATAAGTACTAGGCTGAAAAAGAGTAATTCCAGGGTTCAATTGGTTCGATTAAAAGCAGTACCCCAGCTTGGCCGCAAGTAAAATAATATATATACATACATACATACATACATACACACACACACATGTTATTGTGAGCGGGGTATTTAATTCTCTTTTAGTGCTTTGTTATTTAACACACTCACCGCTTCGATTTCCACTCATTTAGTTATTTATTTATTCTAAAATTTTCCTTACGCCTTCCAACCTTTTCTATAGTCGTTGACTCTGTCCGTTATCAGGGCTAAAAGAGAATGACTCTTCCCAGACACACTAAAATATGCTTTAAAACACGAATTCACATAAATAATCTTGCAAATCAAATACACACAAATATATTATTTTATTCTTTTCTTTAACTCTTTTACTTCTTTCAATAATTTGAGTGTGGCCATGCCAGGCCCCAGGATTCATTCTTTCTAAGCCTAGTACTTATTTTATCGGTCTCTTCTACCGAAAACATCGATTGTCAAGAAAATAGATGTATAGAACGATAAATAAGAATTTCTATGAGCATGCGTTTGTTTGCGTAATTACATGCATATTTGTGAATGTTCATATACAAATATATATCCATATGTCTAGATTGGTATGTCGACACGTATCTTATAAATGCGGATACAGGTGCGAATACATATGAGACAGTGTCTATAGTACGCACGCAGTGAAGCATACGCATAAACATACATAGGAATATGTGTGTGTATATATATATATATATATATATATATATATATATATATATATATATTAATATATATACATACATACATACATACACACACACACACACACACAAACACGCATATATATATATTTGTGATGGGGTGCTCGTGTGTCTGTATTTGGTTGTGTGTATATTTATGTATATACGCCGTTTCATCATATTCGCAAGTCAACCAGTGGGTCATTACCCAATGTACGTCTTCATCACATCCAACACATCACATATTTCGTTGCAGTAACTAAATTCAATTAATTCGGGCACTTTTCCAAATATTAATATTCACCCCATAAGCATAAATCAAAAATCTTTAAGCTCCATCAAAAACAAACCAGAAGTTCCCAAATTCTTTTCCTACATCTATAAAAGAGTGTAGAGATATTTTTAGGTTCTGTCACTTCTTTTGTAGGCATCGGAATGTCCTAAGTTCTATGCCAATGAGATTCGTCATATTTGTTTACAGAGACCATCCTTTGTGTGGCCATATTAAGCTGCTTCAGCTATTTGTAAATCACAAATCAAATATCTTTGTATTCCCGGAAATTACTGAGGCCGTCGCGAATAAAAAAAAAAGAAGTTTTCTTGTGCTTTTTCTGTAGATGCACACCCACACCCACACATACACAAAAATACACACACACACAGATACACACGATTATATGTTTATGTATATATATATATGAGAATACATATACATATATATGTTTGTATTTCAGTATGTATGTATGTATATATATATATAT
>NC_068985.1:101823803-101824326 GCF_001194135.2 Octopus bimaculoides | reverse complement strand
ATATATATATATAGGCACGTACGAATTCATTCGCAATGGCTTAATATATACTGTTTTTCAGAAACTCGCAGAGATTTCCTTCGATCTACATTAACACACAATTACAATGCCCGAGCAATATCTTTCACATACACCGTTATGTTCGTACGCAAGTATTTTGTATGTTTTATATGTTTGGTGTAAGTTTTTTTTCTAAGTTTTCTGCTTAACCTCTTTATATTTACTTTTCATAGCACGACCGAACTTGCCTGCGTGTTTCACTGTAGAAATCTATTGACAACTCGTGTCTTGCAGCATTAATTGAATATCTACATAGTATAATCAGGAATTTTCTGTTATCTAGGAATACATGCTTCTAATGCAGCATCAGGTAAACAAAGGCCAAATCATTTCTTAGGAAAATTCTAGAGTAAATGAAACGGGGAATTGTAACAGTAAAATTGAAAACACCAAGTGCACATCCCAAAATAGTAGAAATTTAATGTACAACAGGACTATTGTGGATATATATATATATATATAT
>NC_068985.1:101815715-101818215 GCF_001194135.2 Octopus bimaculoides | reverse complement strand
CTTCAATACACAATACATTTTATGGATTAGTCAAATAAATGCTGGAAAACATATGGTATTGTGTATGTTTTTGAGATTTGTAATGCAAAATATACAACCGGTAAAAAGAATGAGATTCATTTTGTTCACAAATTTGATATGTATGTCAAATCAAAATACCAAGAAACACTCTTTCGTGAGTGGTTCGTTGTTATTCACCTCGGCAAATATTTAGTCGGGTCTCTTACCAGTAACTCATCTGTTGGATTCAGATCTACTTTACATAAGCTTCATAACACGTCATGACGTGGTATTTGAAACCCAGTTAACAACATATTCTCATATTAACAGTTCCTATAGTATCCTTACTCATTTCGCCTTGTACAAAAAGATGTTATTTTTAATTAACCCTAGCAGCTCTGGTTTCTATATAAATCATACGATTATTCAATCCTGTATGGTTGTGTGCAGATCTTAAATATATGAACTTGATGATTTGAATTCTCAACAGCAACAATGAACAGAGTGGACAAAAACGAACATTCTCCAGCAAGCACATGAACATTTATCATTTTCGTATGGTTCACCTGTGCATCTAACAAGGAGGAAAATCTTCCATTAATGCTTTTATCCTCTTAGGTAGCACGCCAATAAATCATTTAAAGGTAGCTATTCATGATAAATTTTCTCATGTCTGATATAATCTTAAATGCCAGTCTTACATTCCTATTATCGAAGAGACTTCATTAGGACAGCTGAACTTAATCACCACAACTAACAATTGTTTGGAAAAAAAATTATAATAAAAATAAAAATAAAATAACAATAATAATAATAATAATAATAATAATAATAATAATAATAATAATAATAATAATAATAATAATAATAATAATAATAATGAGACAAGTACAGATATAGTTTTATACTGATTCTAGAGGAGAGCAAATTTTTAAATATTCTCCTTAAACGTTATAATTTCTAGCCTATAGACAAGACATCTCACTGTCGTCCAAATCATTTCACGACTTTTACTGACTTTGCTCATCGAAGGTTGTTAGCTATAAATAATCTTCAGTACAATTTACTAGCCAGAATCTCTTTCCCCGACTAACAATTTACTTTCAACTCTGAAAATATTTTTCTTAATATGAAGAATCAAGGTATACTTTTTAGTATATCATGTCCTATAATATCCATTCTGTCGTTGGTTCACAGACTCTTAAACGAGACATATTCACTATCAGCGTCAACAATCGTCGAAGTTTGAGAAACCATAAAAAAATCGTAATAGTTTATTTTCTTTTATTAGCTTAGAAATCACAAATCGTAACTCGATATGTATATTTGCAGCAATATAAATTTACATATATTTCAAGTGAAAAACAGTTTAGCTGAAGCAACAATCTATATTTCTCACATTTAGTTTTACCTAACTACATTATAGAAACAATTTACACAATCATACTACAAGATCTAGAGTTTACAGACAATTTTTTAAACGTATGAAAAATGACTTATGACTATAATCGATAGTGGAATTAGTAGTAAAAACTCTCACATTCAGAATCTTAGAAACACAATGCACAATATATAAACATACATATATGCATGCATACATAAACACACACACACACACACACACACACACACACATATATATATATATATGCATCCACGTAATTACCTCTTTCAATCTTTTTCTAACCCTCTCGCCTTCTCTCCCTCACTCAATATATATACATATATATGTGTATATATGCGCATCCATCGTATTTACCTCTTTCATTCTTTCTCTCTCTAACCCCTCTCACTTTCCCTCTCTCAACACACACACACACACACACACACACACGTACGCGCAAACACACACATACACACACACACATACACGCACGCACGCACAAACACACACACACACATATATGCCCCAGTTCGTATGATAATGTGGAGAAGAATATATTAATCAATAGAATTCCAACTAAGTTCGATTATCACGTTTTAACTTTTGCAATTTTACTCTATCGAAAGAAACTCGTTCTTTCATGCGTTATGCAATCATCAAGTTTCTATAGTGATAGACGTGTTCCAAAGTTGACAAGTGTGACAAGGTATCAGTTGTGGAACACGTCTGTCATCACATAAACCTGATGGTTGCGTAACGCATGAAACTAGAAGTGTATTTCAATATTGTAAAATTGTAAAAGTTGTAAATAATAAAACTTGAAAATCGGATTTACTTGCAATTTCATGAATTACTACATATAGATAATAAATTCTATATAGGATTGTATCAAGTAGCTAGCATATAAGACCCATGTAAGGCAAAAATTAATACAAATAATATAATTTAATAAATATGACTACAGAAATATAATCAGGGTAATTACGAAGTAATGCCACATGCTGGAAGAAGACGCCATATGGCTCTAATCTGCTCTAATGTAGTTTAGAGCCATTTGGCGTCATCATCCAACATGTGGCATTACTTCGAAATTGCCCGTATTAATATGAGGGGCTG
>NC_068985.1:101810693-101814538 GCF_001194135.2 Octopus bimaculoides | reverse complement strand
TATATATATATATATATATATATATATGGACATTGGCTCTCCTCACATGCATTCACTGCAGATTTTCATTTGTAGCGCCTTACGGTGAACGACGATTTCCGTGCTTTCGTTTGTGGAACTGCGCATATTACGTGTAAATTTCCCTTACGCGGGCGCGCACACACTTTTAGACACATTATGCGTATGTACCTCCACATTAAACGTTTGAGCAAAGGAACTAATCGTGATCGTCTCTTCCTCTAAGAGGTAGTTTGATACGGAGTATATTAATGAATAAGATATGTATGAGAATGAGATAGTAGAAGAGAGAATCAAAGACAGAGAGAAGGATAGAACGGGAATTTCTAGGGATTTAGTTGCTAATTCTAACTAGTCAAGAATTCCTGATTGGCTTATTCGTATACATGCAGTAAATCAGAAAGAAAACATAAAACTAGATGAAAAGAAAACCATACAAATTTAAAACCAAATTATAGCAGAAAGCAAGCACAGAGGAATTTTCTAAGCAACCAAAACTGAAAATTAATTATATGGACTCTTAATAATTTGTATACGAGCAAACAGAAACGATATATTTGCTATCAGACAACATACACAACCCAGACAAATGAGTGGGTAAACAAGATGCATAGTGACAAATTCATGCACCGTATTAGATGACGACATTTGAGTGATTTTCACTATATGCATAAAATAATTAAATTTTATTGTTTTATTTTTAATTATACTAGATGCTGTCATCGTTAGCATAACAAAACAAAAATGAAATTATTATTGTTGCTAACAAGAACAAAAATAGCAATAATAATAATAATAATAATAATAATAATAATAATAATAATAGCAGTAATAATTTGCTAAGACTGAAAAAGAAATTGAGAGTTTGACGGCGACGGTGGAGATTCCTTCCTTACTACCTTTTATATACCAAACCAGGCTATTCTATTGGCAATGACTGCAGAAAGCAGACTTACATAGGCCAATTGAGGCATGAGTGTGCAGCGCTCATAATCAAGCTCTTAGAACAAATTGCTCAAAATTTCACATTGATAAAAGCACTGAATCACCACTTATCTTTTGTCTAGCCGTAATATCTCTCTCGAAATGACTCGATGATGAACAATATGGCTATAAAATGTTTGATAAAAATATAAATCATATCTTTTACATGAATGATTTAAAGCTATTTGGCAAAAATGGTCATTATATCACTATGTAGTTTGGCCTCGATAAATATGCAAAAGCTGCCTTTATGAAAGGAAAGATGACAGAAACATCCAGTGTTAATCTTGACCAGCATAACGTCATACATAAAGAGTTAGAACCAGCGGAGAGCTACAAATGCCTAGGGGTATTTGAAGGGGATGGAATCAGGCATTCACTGATGACGGAAAGGATGAGATGAGAATGACATCGCAGAGTAAGGGCAATACTCAAGACAGAGCTGAATGCAAGAAACAGGATCGATGCGATCAATACAGTAGCCACAACGGTCGTGACGTACAGTTTCAATTTGGAGAATTCAGAGATGTGGCATTTTCCAGGATGACTCACTATTACAACTCCTCTTTTGTCTAGCCTTAATACCTCTCTCAAAATTGCTCAATGATGCACTGTACGGTTATAAAATGTTTGATAAAAATGTAAATCATCTCATTTACATGGATGATTTGAAGCACTTTGCAAAAAGTGACCAACAACTCAAGGGCTTACTAGAGATCGTTAAACAATTCAGTGATGACATCAAGACGCAATTTGCCCTCGATAAATGTGCAAAAGTTATTTTTATCAAAGGAAAAATGACAGAAACATCTAACGTTAACCTTCACCAACAGAATGTCATAAAAGACTTAGAACCAACGGAGCGCTACAAATACCTAGGGGTACTTGATGGGGACGGAATCAGCATTCAGTAATGAGGGAAAGGATCAGAAAAGAATGTTATCGCAGGGAGAGAGCAATACTTACGACAGAGCTGAATGCAAGAAACAGGATCGAAGCGATCAATGCTTTAGCCATACCAGTCTTGACTTACAGTTTCAATACCATTAACTGTACAATTAAAGAAATATGTAAACGTGACAGAAAATTACGAACACTGTTGACAATGCAAAGAATGCAACACCCTAAGTTAGATATAAAACGGTCTCTGTGTCTGTGATTGTCTCCCATCACGACTTGACAACCGATAGTCGTGTATTCATGTCCCTGTGACCTATCGTTTTGGCCAAGGAGCCGGTAGAATGAATACCAGTCTTCAAAAAATAAGGCCTATTTTCGGTTTGTTCGACTAAGACTCCCTTATATATGTCTCCGTGGGTATTTGTGCATACTTTCATGTTTGTCTGCATGAGAGTGACTCTGTGTGCTTACGCATGGAACACACACACCCACCCGCGGTCTCTCCCTCTCTCTCTCTCTCTCTCTCTCTCTCTCTCTCTCTCTCTCTCTCTCTCTCTCTCTCTCTCTCGCGCACATACACACGCACATATCTAACGTGAATGTTATTTTTATTGTTTTGTTTTCACATCTTTCTACAGTGTTGTGCTATTTTATTGCCAATGTCAAAGATTTATAGTTGATGTAGTTGTGCGTTGCTCAGCTCTGTTTCAACTTCCGCTTAAGCATGCGGATGACGTATAATCAATCAAATGTCGTAAATAAACATATATTAACAATAAGTATCGAAACAATTACAAAAAAAAAAATCTATCGGTTATTGTCAGAACATATAATAGGTTTCACATGGAAAAGCGAAATATTTGCAACACTTTCGTAGCGCATCCATGACGATATCCATCGATATGCCTTATTTTGTATGATTTGGTTTGTCTGTCTCTATTTCTACTTTTCTCCTCCACCCATCCATCTTTCGTTTTTATATTTGTATTTGGCAAATATCTGACACTTTAAACTATACCTACACGTAATCTCATGCATGCTTCTAACGTTGTCGTCAGATACGTATGCCTGCATGTTGTATATACAATAATATTCTTATAGCAACACAAACATATGTTTATATGCATGCGATAATAACTAGACTTGAAGTTTAACTATTAAGGATGTTGGTCTCAAGATCATATGGTTGTGGTTTCGATTCTTGCAACGGAATTCCTTCCAGTCTTCCGGGCTGACAAAGGCCGGAAAATAAAAATCTTTGTAAAGCATTCTTTCCCTCCATGTATAATCCATGTGTTCTGCATGAATGGTGTGAGTGTTACGTACATGCTCTGTGAATATATTGATCTGTTTCAATACTTACACAGTACAGTGCATAATGTCTTCATGAATATGCGTATCTGTCTGTCAATGTATGTATGTATGTTTGTTTGTATGTATGTATGTATATATGTATGTATATATGTATGTGTGTATGTATGTATGTATGTATGTATGTATCTATCTATCTATCTATCTAGCTACACGCACACACAAAATATATATATTCTTTTATTCTTTTACTTGTTTCAGTCATTTGACTGCGACCGTGCTGGAGCACCACCATTAGATGCATAAATCGTCCCCAGGAATTACTCTTTGTAAGCCTAATACTTAACCTATCAGTCTCTTTTGCCAAGCCGCGAGGTTAAGGGTATATAAACAAACCAACATCGGTTGTTAAGCGATGGTGAGGGGAGAAACTCAGACACACAGGGACATACACACACAAACACACACACACACATATCCATACATGCACATATATGGGTGACTCGAGGGTATAGTAGAAGACACATACTCAAGGTGCCATGCAGTGGAACTGAATCCAGAAACATGTGGCTGGAAAGCAACCTTCTTACTACACAGCCACTCCTGTGCCGATATATATATATATATATATA
>NC_068985.1:101808385-101809639 GCF_001194135.2 Octopus bimaculoides | reverse complement strand
ATATATATATATATATATATATAAACATACATACATATATGCATATACAAACACTGACTTGCTTCTCCCACTCTCCTCTCCCTCACACCTCAACACCACCACAACACACCACACACCACCACACCACACCAAACATACCACACCGCAGCACATTGCACTACCCCGCACACCCTAGCACTGACCACTTCCCAGCACCTGTATCATCATCCACCTCTACACATACATACACGCACATGTCAAGATCATCAACCCCCTTACACACGCACATACATTCTCTCACATACACACGCACGGGAACATTCGGTTTGGGATCACCACTACTTTATTATCTCCCCTTCTTTCTAGCTCTCCTGTGTGACCCCTCTGTCCGGCATTCGCTATTATGATTGATCGTTTACCACTAAACCTTTTCTACTTTCTCTCCCTGTTTAATTTCGTGTTCCTTTCTGTCGAAGAGCGTAGGCTCGAAACGTAAAATACTTTCTCACGCCGAGCGTTAGACTAATACATCTGATTGTTGTTTACACACCCGTTTTCGTCTTTTGTTTCTTTTTTAATATATATGTATATGTATGCAGGAGTGGCTGTGTGGTAAGTAGCTTGCTTACCAACCACATTGTTCCGGGTTCATTCCCAGAACAATGTGGCACCCTGGGAAAGTGTCTTCTACTATAGCCTCGGGCCGACCAAAGCCTTATGAGTGGATTCGGTAGACGAAAACTGAAAGAAGCCCGTCGTATATATATGTGTGTGTGTGTTTGACTGTCTGTGTTTGTTCCCCCAACATCGCTTGACAACCGATGCTGGTGTATTTATGTCCCCAGCAAAAGAACCAATAGAATAGGTACTAGGCTTAAGAAGAATAAGTCTTGGGTCGATTTGCTGGAGTAAAGGCGGTGCTCCAGCATGGCCGCAGTCAAATGTCTGAAACAAGTAAAAGAGTAAAGCGTAGTGCAAAATATCTCCAGGAATTACTACCTTGTATTATCTAGTTAATACTAGTCATCGGATGTATAGTAGCTACACCTGAAAATTATCCAGTAACATCTGAATAATGCTACACCTGCAAATTATCAAATAGCACGCGAACATTCAATAATCATCTTTATCCAACACACAGATGTCACCATGCACATATTATGTTCTGTTATACTGCATACAGGCGTTGTTATGCTGGTGATTATATAGGTGTATACATCGGAAATTTATACATTCTTATCAATATTGAGTTATGTACAGTATAAGTAAAATTAT
>NC_068985.1:101806765-101807007 GCF_001194135.2 Octopus bimaculoides | reverse complement strand
TATATATATACATATATATATATATGTATATACATGTATATATATGTATGTATATGTATATATATATTGTATATATTGTATGTATATGTATATATTGCAGTCCTCAATTAAGCCTGAGAATATAGAAATTCATGACTATATTTTCAATGAAATAACTTTGCACTAGAAATTTTTGCGTGCAATGCCGTCAAAAACCAGCGGAACCCAAACAACCATAATTGGTAAATGAAAATGTGCTAAAC
>NC_068985.1:101800872-101806428 GCF_001194135.2 Octopus bimaculoides | reverse complement strand
ATATATATTTATATATACATAACCTTGTATTCAGTTTACAGATAGAATGGAGTTAGAATGTATATATACATAATCATACACATACACACATATTTGTTTATTCATATTCATTCATGTGTGTGTGTGTGCCAGTGTGTGTAGGTGTGTGTATGTGTATATGTCTGTTTGTGAGCCGGTGGCTGTACGTGAATGGGTGTTTATACAGGAGCGAAACATTTTTCGTCCGTAATGTAAACCTGAAAGACTGAAAGATTTACTCAGCCGTGAAGTTTCAGTTGCTGTCGTTACACGCAAGAGATTATTCTCCGAGTACAATACTCAATCATACAACTTATACATATTTAATATATATGCAAATAGACAATTGAATATTCTGTAGAATATTCGTGCACTTGAAAGTATATGTTGTACACCATTTTATTTATATAATAGATCAATATTATGTTATGCTAATACTTTACACAGGACACCCTCGAATCAACATTTTACCCTTAACAATATACCAACGTCTACAGACATTGATATACGTCTTTCTTTTCATATTTATATAAACACAGCAAAAACTAGAGGCCTAGCTATGTGGGACAGCAAATGCTGTTTCCGAGAAAACGGGGATCCACATTTATCATTTCATGAAACTTTGAGAAGTTGAAGGTTTGACGTTATTTATGTGGTATGGTTAACTTACAGATTAAGCATTTATGCAAACTGTCAAGGAAATTCAAATTTTCCATGGCTTCTGTTCTGAGTTTTAACTCTTTATTCTTTATACTACAATACGCTTGGTTGTTCCTTCGAGGAAAGGCGCAACATGGTCATATGCATAACCTTTCAGTCAGTAGTTAATACTTTGTACCTTCCAAGAAAACAATGGTCACCTGGCGATACTCTGGTTTCCCGTCATCAAATATGCCTCATCGTAGTTGCGTTTCCAGATGAAAGATAAGATATGCCACCACAAATTCCTAGTTTTGAAGTGGAGGTCTATACATTTTACATAGATTATTAACTAATAAATATTTCCTTTAACGAACAATACTTTGTAATATTCAGGCAAAATGTAGATTAAAGTAATCCAAGTTAACAATCATTATCACCGCCCTACTGGTGAACAAAATCGAATATGAACACAAATAATATTTCATCCTTGAGTAATTAAATCACTTCAATTCCAAATTATTTTGTTTATTTTACTCACAAAATTAAAGAAAATGCAATGAGATAATCAGACAGAACATTATACATAAAGGACCAACATCCATCAGAATTTTTTTTTTTAATTATGCGTCCTTTTAAAGCCTAACCATGCTCATGGGCCCGGTTTCCCAGTTTCTATGGCGTATGTGTTCCCGCTCCCCAGCTGGACGGGACGCCAGTCCATATCAGCTTTACTCAAGAAACAGGAAGAAAGAGTGAGAGAAAGTTTGGGCGAAAGAGTACAACAGGGGTCGACACCACCCTCTGCCGGAGCCTCGTGGAGCTTTAGGTATTTTCGCTCAATAAACACACACAACGCCCGGTCTGGGAATCCAAACCGCGATCCTCCGACTGCGAGTCCGCTGCCATAACCAGTGGGCCATTGCGCCTCCACATCCATCAGAATGGATAAATATAATATAGTGGGTGTCATGGATCCAATATGATACATTTAAATGAAAGTATACAATTAGGATAACTACATACGTAAATACACACATATATACACATACACATATTGATGCACAGTTGCATAAACACATATATGTATATTAAATACATGTATTAACAAAAACTCACAAAGAAGCACCACTACTTTGCTTACGTATGCCATCTTCTTTGTCATCTTCTCAATATTCTATATTCAAGAATACCATTTCATTCCACCACTCTCTTCCTCTTTACACCATTTTCCAGTATTCTGCGAGAATTACTTGTTTTAGTTATTGGATGCGCGCACGCAACCCCCCACCCCACACACGTTTAGGTGTATAAATCTAAACCTCAACCTTTGTCTCTATTCACTCAGTGAATTGTCAGTAAGTTGTCAAAAATCATATCTTATTAGCAGATGCATATTTCATGCTTGTGGGTATAAGAGAAAAACAATAATATAATGATCATATATAATAGGATGTACAGTAGTTAATCCAGCATGTAATGCTGATCGAAGAATTTATCCTTATTAATCGAATGCTTTTCGGTGAATATTTTATAATCTATTTATATAACTGCAACGCATAAGAAACAACATACAACAGAGAATGTACGTAAAAAATATATTTCATAAACAAGAAGCCGAAGGAAAGAGATCGTTACTTGATACAGATATTACTACTGCAAACAAAAATGCAATGTGATGAATGTTTCAGCAGAAGCTAACCCATCTTCTTCATGCTAATTACAGAGTGAACGTGTTGATCACGAAGTATCCATAGTAACCTAAGTCAAAGTAACCAGAATCCCACTAACTTCATATTAAGCTCAATACAATAAATTGATCGACGACTTTTTTTTTTAAATTCAAAATTTAGTGTTCAGAAAAAAGTATGCAGGAAAGTCAACTCATTTGAATTTAATTTTGCTGATAATAGCACATCTCCATTGTCGTTGACCTTTTTAAACATAGGAATCATAACAATTGTATACTTGCGAGTGATTGGTTGAAATTGGATCCATGACACCCACTAGATTTTATTTATCCATTCTGATGGATGTTGGTCCTTTATATATAATGTTCTGTCTGATTATCTCATTGTATTTTCTTTAAGTTTGTGAGTGAAATAAACAGAATAATTTGAAATTGAAGCGATTTAATTGAAATAAGTGTCAGCCTTTATTTTGTTTACCTTGTAGAATCTTTTAAAACGTACGGAGCTAATGCATTTGATTTATTGACGGAGCGTATAAGATCTACTGAAAAACAGAAAGAAAGAATGTGACAGGGAACTAAACATACATATAGAAAGCGGCATTAATTAAAATATACAACGGGGAGGTGGGGAAAAATACTGGGATCTTCTACGTAATTCATTCAAGAAGGTATATGAATTATATTCTTTACAAATGGAAGAGCATTTGAAGGCATTTTGTCTAATACTGTACATCCAGTTGACATTAATTTTGAAGTGAAAATAATGTTGTATTTCGTGCTTGCACTCATCTGATTACCGATACTCAGAAACGTAATTCCTAGGTCTAATAATGCCGTTATCTCAATATCATCCTTTATTCGAAAACGATCAGAGGCTTAGAAGAAATAAAAAACGTTGCAGGTTTTTTTTTTCGATTCATTCCCCTTTCATTACGTTCTCTAAAAGATAGAAGGCAAAATAATAATCAATCATATCTAGTGTTGCCCTCCTTGATAACACTCCTGTCATACAGACACAGGAAAATATATTATCGTTATAGGTCGACTGAAAAATGCGATGGGAAAACATGTCCTGATACTGGAATCAAGATAAAGGAATCAAGGAATCAAGGAGTTCAATGACACCCTCTTGAAACATAGCATATGTCAATAATATTAAGATGGGATCAATATAGTAAACGAGTACAAGGGGGAATAAAAACAAATGTGCATGTTTATGACTCTGACCCTGTCTGTCTTTCTCTCTGTTTCTCTGTTTGTCTGTCTTTCTGCCTCTGCCTGTCTGTCTCTGTCTGTCTGTGTGTCTCTGTGTGTCTCTGCTTCTGTCTGTGTCTGCCTTTCTCTCTCCGTCTCTCTGTTCTCACTGAGTGAATGCCAAATTCTGATTTTTTTGAATTCGCGTGCCACAAACCTAACAGAATTATGTATTTAACCAGTTACCTTTCCGGAGGTATTGGAATTGACAATGTTTTCCTGTAATGCAAATACATACTAAATTATTCTATTAGTCACACAGTATCTTAATCAGTGTATTTTTATATTATATAATTAATGAAATTACCTCTCTTCTACGTTATGAACTAGGTGCTTTTGACGTGAAACCAAAGACTTGTTATTTGTAACAAGTGATATTAAAACCCGCTCTCTGTCATGTCTAGACATATGTTGCATTCTCACCAGGCCTTTTTTCTCCAATTAAAATCTCGATTATGTTATCGCAGGAAAGAAACGAACTTTTGATCCTGACGTGGCCAGCACAGAAACGTTTATTAAATATCTGCAAAAAAAGCAAGATCAACATATGTGCTTCTAAATGTTTGCAAATAGATATAAAATAAAGAAGAAAGTGGTAGATATACAAGCCAAGAGAAACGCACTCACGCATATGTAAAACTAATATTTCGGATATCATTTTTTATGGCATTTTCGATTCCTTTAACGGAGTCTAAGAAAACGTCAAGACTGCAAAAAATATTTCTGATTCTTTTTTATTCCTCTGGCAACACCTGCCTATATTTGTAAAGCTTTTCTGCTACGAAATATTTGACATTTACAGAAATTTACAATACTAAATAAAGTGCTATAGAACATTCAAATGGATACTGTGACAGAAGAACTATGTTATACTGTGGCAATTTGTGAGAACTACAATCTAAATCTATGAGACTTAGTAAACGAAATACACAAGATAAACATATGTGTTTTTTTCATGATTTCTGCAAAGGCAGTCCCTGGAGAGGTTCCATGCTGTCATTTAAACTGATGAGCAAGCATGTCTAAAGACACAAAAGGCAATTCTGTAAAAATGCGAAAACTCAGTTGGTCTTTTTGTTGTAAATACATATAATTACAGTCTGTTTAGTTTAATATTTTGCGGGTGAGGGAATTAAATAAACTGTCACTATGTAGATCTTTCTTCATGCCTGATGCATGTGAAACATGTAATGAAACTTTGACCGTCAGCTGCTGCAATGGCATAGCAAAAGATTTTCATTCTTTAATACTATATGTAAAAAGTTACATATATATTTACCATATCAGAACGAATATATTTTAAACATCGTACGTTTTCATAAAGAAAAAGAAAATGAAAAACGTTATGTTCTTTTGAAAATACAACTAAAATCTATACTACTACATCATTATTTTACTGTTGTCAAATTCAAACATACCCGCGCATATAAACACACACACAGTTATATCTACGCGTATATAAAAAAAATAAACATTTATTATTTGAGTACGATCCTTTCAATAGGAGGTGAGGGAAGTAAATCATATTTAACATATAAACAATAGTTATGCAATTATTAAATGAAGCCCAATATTTCATCAATGTCTACGAATGATATAATAAGCTTGAAAATGGATAAAACGATAGTAAATACAATTAGGATGTCGTAGCGAAATACTAATAAAATTGACACACGAAGAGAGAGTCACAAAGAAATGCAACTTATTTTGGTTTCTTATACTCCGAGAGGGAGAATAAAGGGTCCTGGATTTCTGTTTCTGTGGAATAATTTGGCTTTGGAAATTGGTTTTCCTTTTACTACTGCTAGAGGGATGTTCAAATGAACTAATCACCTCGATTTCACAAATCCATCTTTTTGTAGTAATATATGAATGTCTGCGTGTAAATACGTGTGTATGTATGCGTGTGTGCATATGTATATATATATATATATATATATATATATATATAT
>NC_068985.1:101799274-101800838 GCF_001194135.2 Octopus bimaculoides | reverse complement strand
GTGTGTGTATGTGTATGTGTATATCTATCTATCTATCTATCTATCTATCTATCTATCTATCTCTCTATCTCTCTATCTATCTAAATATATATATATATATATATATATATATATGCACTCAAGCATACATACACACAAGTAAATGCATACATTCATATATTACTACAATGTATATATTACGGGGATGTACTTGCGTAGCAAGTGACTTGATCTGAGACCGTGTGCCTAAACAAAATATATGTAAGCCATTCGAGGACACACGAAAACCGTTAGTTTCACTTCAACATTTAAAATCTATTCGTGTCAAAATATTTTCGTCACTTTGAAACTGCGAACTGTTCACTAACCGCGACTTGGTCAATGCCAAAACTTCGTGGTGCATCTTTACGGAGTTTTGTCAGTGAACATGTCGCAGTTTCAAAGTGACGAAAATATTTTAACGCATAAAATTTAGATGTTGAAGTGAAACTAACTGCTTTTGTGTTTTTCAACGGCTTAGAAACATCTTCCACGCTGCAATTGTTATGTGTGTATATATACACACACGTACATACGTACATATATATATGGCTGCATACACACACATATTTAGTTGTCAGAATAAATACGGAGACTGCTACATATGCATGTACTTTCTTTTAATTTTTATTTTCACAGTTAATTATGGAGCATAATTAGCTTAGATATGACCGACGACTGTTTTTGACACATAAAGATTTCGCTGTGGCATTTGAATCTAGCTATGGCCATCTATTCAAGGTTTGTGCACAAATGTTTTTCGAGCTACAATTTTTTTCTGTCTGCTTCTCTCTCTCTCTCTCTCTCTCTCTCTCTCTCTCTCTCTCTCTCTCTCCGATACAAAACCAGCATTAGTCGACAAAATGCTGCCGGGCATTTAACGGCAATTCACACAAATACCAAACGAAATGTTTCATGAAGTTTTGCGATTCCTCGCTTCCAGTTATCAACAGTGGCCGAGCCAAAACAACTAATTTAAAGAACAGTTAAAAGAATTGGAATCATGTCTGTACATTCTAATAAGTTGCAAAGGATATTTATTACAATACACACTGACTTTATAATCATATAACATATGTATGCATTTTTATAGAGGGGAAAAGATATAGATATATACATATACAATATGCATCACAATAAAATAATAGGTAAATTGACGTCACAGGATAGACTATAATAAATAAAGTCAGTTAGTGCTCAGACTAAGGAAAATAAATAAAATCAAACTTCTAATGGAGGGGAAGGAATCTAGGTAAATAAAAGTTAGACATTAATAATAAACTGTCCATCTTTTAAGTTATTCACTTGCGTTCATATATATGTATATACGCGCGCAAAAACACACACATCTGCGTAAAAGCTTTACAAGCGAGGAATATAAACTATATTCTCCAGATTGCAAACTGTATTTACAATTTTAGTAATTTCTGCACGCCTATGTGTGTGTCTGTGACCGTGTGTATATATGTATGTATGTATGTATGTATACACACACACACACACACACACACACACACACACACACACACACACACACACACACACA
>NC_068985.1:101796574-101797643 GCF_001194135.2 Octopus bimaculoides | reverse complement strand
ATATATATATATATATATATATATATATATATAAATTGTATATATGTATACATATTTGTTTGTACGTGTGTTTATATATATATATATACACATACACACACTTTCTTCGATAAAGTGATATACCATAAATATTTTATTGCCGTGAGAATAACACATTTAATATCCGGTGCTTAATTTAGGATAGTCATAATTGTATTATGATGAATTCAGATTGAGTAACTACTGCTTGGAACTTACACTCAAATTCTGTTAAATAAATCCGTGTTTATTTCAAAATCAAAAAGGAATTAATATCACATTCACTGTAAAATTACACTAGAATTCAAATTAATTATAACAATCGCAAATGAGTTAGAAGCAATATCTAGAATATCAATGGAGATTATTACTTCTGAATATTATGAAACATGATCTCTGAAAGCGCTCAGAGAATCTATCTGTAATACGAGTAGAATTAAATAAGTTACATAGATTTTAATATTACAAGTAGATAACGCGGAGCGCGGGTCTTAGCATTCCGACCAAGATGCTGAACGTCTTTTCGTCGGACTTTACGTTGTAATTTCAAATGAGTGCTCGGAAGTTTATGCCGCAAGCTAGGTACTGGTTGTTTGCTGGGAATGAAGACAAGTCTTGGTTCTGTATCGCCATTTTTTTTTTGTGCTCTGGTGGTCACCAGTTTTCTTTGTGTTTGCTGATACTATACGGTTCGTAGGTGGAGGCACCTCTATAGTTGCAACTACACTATGAAAGGCGGTCCTGTGTCTGCATTACCCAGTTGTTGGGGTCGATCTGAAAACACTTCAGAGAGGATTTGAGTGTATCTAATAAGCACTTTTTTTGTGGAGTAGTCGTGTGTCAGGTATTCCAACAGTTTGACCTGCCAACTTTTTGGAAGATGAGCTCAAGAGAGAACATTCCTGACTGGAAAATTGTCTAGCTTAGTGATTTTCCTCAGCTTTCTCAGAAAGCTTACGATAGCTGTTCCGCTGTTTGGCGTGGCGTTCGTAAACCTTCCAAGTGTCGCAAGTATACAGTGGTGTAACAGTACAAATACGTGGTACTCCTT
>NC_068985.1:101795327-101796564 GCF_001194135.2 Octopus bimaculoides | reverse complement strand
CACACCAGCATCGCATGTCAAGCGATGTTGGAAGAACAAACATGCACACACACACCACACACACACACACACACACGCACACACACACATGCACACACACACATACACACATATACACACAGACGACGGGCTTTTTTCAGTTTCCGTCTACCAAATTTACTCACAAGGCTTTGGTCGGCCCGGGGCTATAGTAGAAGACATTTGCCCAAGGTGCCACGGAGTGGGACGGAACCCGGAACCATGTGGTTGGTAAGCAAGCTACTTACCACACAGGCACATGTAAATACATGTCTGTGTATGTGTGTATACAGTCCGAGAAACACATGTATATATGTTCTTACACACATACATGCAAAAATAAGGAAGTGAAAGAGAAGGAAAGAGAGAGAGAGAGAGAGAGAGAGAGAGAGAGAGAGAGAGAGAGAGAGAGAGAGAGAGAGAGAGAGAGAGAGAGAGAGAGAGAGAGAGAGATAACAGTATATGCATGTACGTACATGCATATAACCTGATTATAGATCTAAGAGTAATATTACTTGACAGAGATAGATGAATTTCGTGCACACACAATGAACTTATAATAGATTCCGCAGGCGAAGTGCCAAACAGTAGACAAGGCACATTGTTTTGTGTGACGTTTTCGATTGCTGCGTGTGAATCCTATCTGTCAATTGCAGATGAAATTAATTTTAATCTACATTTCACTAAGATAATGCGACTTCTTTTAATAATTTCTACCAGACGTTCATCTAAGCAGAGGTTAGCCAGTGTGAACTGCTGAGTATTCTAATTATGAAGTTAATTTTTCGGTTAATATGAAAGACATGGCAGTTAACGTACACCAGTGATTAAGGAATGTTTTTTCTTCTCACTTGTCAAAAATATTCTATATTGTTGTGGAACCCCTGGGAGATAAATTACAACGACATCAACTGATTTTGTTTTCCTTAGTTTTTCCTCATTACAAGTAACTGTTGGGAATATACATATGTTCACATATGTGTCAACTAATACATATATTATTTGATTGTATGTATTATTTGATTGTATATATAACTTTATAGATATAAAACTTTCATCACACGTGTGCATTTAAAGAAAGATGCATATATATATATATATATATATATATATATATAACAAACATACATACCTACACACAGAGAGACACATACATATACATATACGTATACACACATACACACACACACACACACACACACACACACACACACACACA
>NC_068985.1:101792717-101793685 GCF_001194135.2 Octopus bimaculoides | reverse complement strand
TCGGCGATAGCCAAGGAAGAAAAGGATTATTGACCGGAAGCATGTGACCATGCCGGTGTAAGGGGAAGAGAGAGAGAGAGAGTGGTAGAGGGAGAAACAAAGGGAGGAAGTAGAAGAATAGGTGAGCAACGAGAGGAAAAGAGAAAGAGAGGAAGCACGAGGGGGAAAAAGGGGAACGTAGTAGTAACAGAAGAAGAACGAGAGGGGTATATATATATATATGCATTTATTCGCGTATACATATTCATTCAAACTTCGTCACATATATGTGTGCAGATATATATTCTAAGATGCAGGAAGACGTAAAACTATACTGTTGTTGAACTATTAATTAAAACGGATGTTCTGAACTACACATGCGAAAAAAATTCTCTACATTCTCAGTCAGTCATCCCGAAGTAAATAACATTTCTAATAGAGATAAATGTATTTCTACAATAGAAAATCAAGATACCAAGCTTAAACTGAATTTCATGGAAACTAAATTAAAGATAATTACACTCTTTCATTCAAGAATATAGAAAATGATAACATATGCAAATTCTACACTTGGAAATGGTAATTGAAAATATAAAGTAAAGCATTCGATATAATTACGACTTACTTCTTTGTTGCAAATCATACCGATTGCAGTTCCCCAATACGTAGAGGTACTTCGGGAAATATGTCTTGAAGTGCTGGATTTAATATGTAGTTTATTACTTATATCATTATATAGCGGAGACAGGAGCAGGTAATCTTTGGTATTAACACCTCAAAACCTTATATTTCTAACATAAAACCTGAAATGTCAAGTTTTATGTTTCTTGTATATCGGATATAACATATTTATTGCCTTTATAATTTATATTTCTATCCAGCTCCTATAAATTTGTTTAATCTTTGAATATATATATTAACAGGTGCGATTTAATCAGAAAAGTACACTTGAATACAAACACACACACACACACACACACACACACACA
>NC_068985.1:101786874-101792474 GCF_001194135.2 Octopus bimaculoides | reverse complement strand
TATATATTCTTCGAACAATATATTTACATTATATTCATTATTTACATTTCTGCTCACGAACATCGGACTGAAAACTTTCAGGAAATTTACGTATGTACTTTCGTGCTCCTTATTTGCCAATTCTATTTCCATATTAAGATTATTAAACATGTTACAAAATTACCATGAGACTATTGGCTATACGATAAATAACACCCACACGCACACACACATACACACACTCACTCACTCACTCACTCACTCACTCACTCACTCACTCACACACATATATATATTCGAGGTAGTATCAAAATGTTGCCGGACTAATTTCGTAGCACGCCACTGATGGCAGGATTAGATTGCGTGCGCTTAGAGAGCTGCCATAAATATTCATAGGCAAAAAACAATATGGTATCGCATCTGCACCCTCTCTATTTGCCAGTTGTAACACCTGCAGACTTCCATCTCTATCCAAAATGAAACTGCAGTTCAAATGTCACCTTTGTAACACCGTTGATGAGATGAAGAACAAATCGCAGAACCTCCTCGATAAGCTTATGGAAGGCGACATCCAGGCCAGATTTAAAAAGTGACAGGAAGGCTGGGACCGGTGTGCTGCTGTGCAAGGTGGCTATTTTGAAGGAGATGATGTTATAAACTTAGATAAGTAAGTTATGTTTCGTTAAACCTAGGTAAATAAGTTATATTTTATTAAAATCATTCCTTGAACACTTTCGTATCACCTCTTATCTTGGGTATGCCCCTAGTAGTTAGCCGATGATGTTCGTTCACTGCTTATGACTATCTGACATAATCCACAGTATTTACACAATTGCCAGTGGATCTACCTCAGGAATTCCTCAGTGTATGTTGACTCTACAACAAATGACAGATACAGGAGATGGAATGTACGAGAAACTTTATTGCTCACAACGATCGTTTCGACCCATCCGGCATCGATCTCTCGTGGGTGAGATACTGCACAACTGGTTGTAGTGTATCTCACGCGGTAGAAGCGTCTGTCTCGTTAGGTGATCTTATAAGAGTATCTCATTAAATAACTCTGTGTGTCCCTCCGTTTTAATAGGGCGAAAATGACGCTTTTTAAGCACTTTGTTGTAATCCAAACATGGCTAATCAAATCGACCAGTGAAAAAAATATATATTTACACTCGTATTTCTGTTCCATTGGCATATGCAAAGAATGATTTCCGAGTTATTTAGTATAAGATTTAAGAGTATATTTTTTTAATAAAAATAGTTCAAACAAGCATGGTGAATTCACCATTATAAACTGCCACCGAACGTTTCTGAAATACTAGTGTTGCGTAATATATTGGTGCATTGATTTTCCGTTAATCGATTCATAAATTAAATCGATTATAATATCATAACGATCTATGAAATAAATGTCAGCGTATCTTTCTGAAGGAGCACCTACTCTGTGAAATATTGTAGAAAAGTGATCAGTTAAACTGTATTACTATCATTATTATTATTATTATTATTATTATTATTATTATTATCATTATTATTATTATTATTATTATTATTAGTAGTAGTAGTAGTAGTAGTAGTAGTAGTAGTAGTAGTAGTCGCAGTAGTAGTAGTAGTAGTAGTAGTAGTAGTAGTAGTAGTAGTAGTAGTAGTAGTAGTAGTAGTAGTAGTCTCCTCTGTATTGATAGATGATTTAAGTCCAAGCCGGGAGAACACAAAAAGAATATATTCATACGAGAGCGCGCTTTCTCCTTCTCTTCATCTGGAATCAACAGAAAGCATGATAGCTTATAATCGCAAGATTGCATACACGTTAATTGAAAAATTGTTTGGGATAAAGTACGGTCTACTAGAGTAATAAAAATCAAACACTGAAGTTAAAATTGCTGGCATGTTTTACGATTTGAAAATTCTCTCTTCTTGTTAAAAGTTGGTTTCCAGAAGCTCCAACAAACCAAGACTTAGAAGAGTGGTCATAATAACAATCAAGGTCGTATGAATGGTATTTCATAATATATTTATACTTACAAATTACTTCTACACCTCTGCTGAGAATAAAAGTAGTTCTGTATTAGCAATTGAGTGGAATATACTAATTGTAGTCATTCCTTTGTCTTTTCTTTCTGTGTAAACTTTACGTTCATTTCATGCTGTTATAACTATAACTAAATCCCGTAAGAGCTACAGTACTGGCATCCATTGCTCAATACCAATGAATTAACGCTCTCTTGGGGAATACGCTTTTTTCCTACCTGATTCTCTTTTAGTCACATCTTTTCGAGTTTTGCTGTGTGATTAGTTCAGCAATCCCGAAATATTTGAAAGTCTGTGTTTGATTTACTTTCCTGGTTTTTAATCAAGTATGTCAATAATAATTTCTCATTTATCAATGCAGCAACATGTGCAAAGTTGGCAAACATTTCTTGGTGTTTTAGTTAGTATATGAGTCACATTGTTGTGATAAATTACTGTCTGTGACATTTCACAGCTTAGTTTGTTCGTAGACAGGTACAATTATGATTTCTTCTTTGTAGAATAATCTGTGACATAGGAGACAACAAACGTCTACCTATAAGAGATACATTCATGCTTTGTATCTGAGACATACCAATGTATATTATTTACGTTTATGTGAGGTTTCAAAATGCTTGAAACATAGGTTTGGGGTGTATAAATCTCGTGCATTTCCAGTTTTCCATTGATTTTAGCGCCACAGCTTGAGCAGCAACTTGTATTAAATCCCAAAAAGCATTCATGGTTTTAAATTTTTGTTAAAAAAAATATTCTCATCAAATTGAATTTAATTCTTTTCGTATCAGTGCTGTGCCAACTTCTATAATAATCCGTTTACGCTATTAAAACATTGTATGACGTGGAGTTAAACTATGTATTGTCATCAAATGTTGTTTCATTTCTTAAGGATGTCTTTTGCGTAATAAAGTGGAATCTATGTTCCTAGATTAGAGTGTTACATTATTTTGTTGTTTGTGCTATTTATCCAGTGTTTATAATTTCTTTTTTTTTCCATTTAATTCAGTGAACCAATCGATGATTTCTATAATGATAGTGAACATTTGCTCTGTTTAGCTCTTGAATTTCATTGATCCATGTGAAAGCCTTTACTTATTTATTAGTGATTATATTTGAGTTATGCCTGCAGTATATACTATATTTTCTCGTCTTATTGAAGTTCATATGTATTCACTAAATCTACGTAAGCAAAATCTCATTTTCTTTTCTCGCTAAATTTTATCATTTGGAGTGTTCCTTTGTTCTCTAGGAAGATGCCGTATCGATAATATTTCTTAAACTATTTTCACTTTTATATTACTTACATAATCAATATGTTCAACTGCTGAAATATTTTTTGTTAAATCTTATTCATATTCCCTAACAATCGTATTTCCTTTGTGTCACTGTGTTTCTATTTTTACGTGATTCTCATTGAGAATTTCTTATAATTTTTTTTAGATATTTTGTGTTTTCATAATGGCTCACCTCAGTTACTGATTTGTATCTTCAATAAACTTTAATGCATTATATTCTAGATGTTTGTATTTGATATTATTGTATGCTAGTACATTTTGTGTTATATTTTCCTGTGATCTGCTATTATGTCTCAAATAATACTGGTTTTGAAAAAAAAAGCGTCTCAAACTATCTTTTCTTTTGGGATTCATATTTAGATATAAATCAGAGAAATGCTCCCTACACTCACACATGCGCATGCTCAATCAGATGCTTGCACTCACACATACACATACTGGGCATACGTATATATATATAACGTACTCGATTGTTATACATACGCAAGTCTTACATTCCACTACCATTCTTTCCATTATATGACGTGCTTTCTAGTTATGGCTACGCAGACATTTGAACACGCAGTTCTTTGCATATAACATAGTTTTAATTTCTATTCACTGTTCTTTCTTGTGTGGCGAGGAATGCGACTAGACCTCTCAGTTGCTGAGTTGACTTTTGCTTCATTTACAAGATTACTTGTGGGGTTTAATTGACCTCTCAAGAAAACTTTGTCTCTATAATGTTTCGGCAATCCGTTAACACATTTTCCAGTTTGCCTCTTTATTTCCTCCACTGAGATGTCAATGAATAGTCATAATTTCTTTTATTTGATGATCATCTTTATATTTCACCAACTAAATAGCTGTATGATGTATTCGTTTCATTACTAAGAACAATGAACGATATTATAACAGGCAAAATCTTATTGAAATATTACAAATACAGACTTAACAACAAATCAACGAATAATCATGCCCTTAAGTGTGGGAATATTTTAGATGGACACATAGGCAACAAAGTGTGAACACTAATTAAAGTTATTGAGATGACAATTCTAAATAAAAGATTGTCTTACAGAATCCTTTAGTTCAGAGAATATTTTGGTCAATAAAAAGGGTCTTCCATTGGGAACAATAAACCCAGAAACATAAGATATATCTTCTTCCCTACACTTACCAATTTATATAATTTCAGTAACCGCGTGCTTACAGTTTATGTTGTTTGAAAACTGTCACAATTTTTTTTTTTTTTACTCTTGTGTCAATAGTAGTGAAAAATAAATATTTTCTTTAATATCTCTAATCATGATGTATATAGTGTGATACAGTCCAATCCATCGTATTCCTATTATAATATGTTTACCTTGGAGGGATGTTTGGCTAATACTCATAGCAGATGATGCAACCGCGGAGAACTTCTCTCGTGCACACATTCCATTGTAAGTTCTTGCAGCCATCCCTATATTTAAGGCTGTTCCAAAACTCGAAATATATCAGTTTCTAGGATAATTCTTCTATAAATTATGAGCTATTGTCAGAACAAATGATACGTTACGTTGAGCTAAAAATTATATTATTCGGAAATTCCTTGGCATCGGAAGACCGAGAAAACGTTTCTATTGAAAGCTGAATGATAGCGTGTATTATAAGACGTTTGGTTTTAAAATTATTAGTGTTGAATGACTAATGAGTTGAGGATATGCTGTTAATTATTAGACACCGGTTGTTGAAGATATTTTAGCATTCCATGCGATGAGATCGTAGCCTATTGATCTTGAGCTAGAAGAATAATGATGACAAAAGTATATCAGATTCCGAAGTCAAATAAATCATGCTGAGAATCATCCAAGGAGATTGGCGTTATTAAGGATCTACACAGAACGGTTTACTTGAATAAATGATTTATTGTAAAGTGCACAGTCATTTATTAAATATCAGCTGCGATTCTTATACTTAGCGTTTCTTTAAAACGTCTCGTACAGAAAGATTGGACTAAAAAGCAATCTAGAGAGCTCTTAATAACCATGTTGTCGGATTAACGAAAAGGAAACAAACAACCATCTGATTACTTATATAGAGAAATGGACTTCGGGGGAGAATTTAATTCCCTGCACGTAAAGGGAAAATCAGATCTTTTCTGCTGCTTGTATTCTCATCCATCGAGTGAAAAATTATACTAGCTTTAGGAAACGGACTTTATATAACAGGTTTGTCCCAACATCGATTTAAAATAATACCAGCAAGTGATATGTATAATTACACTCACTCAACAACGCCCATACTTTTTGTGTTAACCACCCCCACTAACTCATATAT
>NC_068985.1:101783783-101786734 GCF_001194135.2 Octopus bimaculoides | reverse complement strand
TGTGTGTGTGTGTGTGTATGCATGAAACCACAGTTTCGCACATAAATAGCCGTATTATTTTAGGATGTATCAAAGTTGACACAACATGGCTGAAAGAAATGATAGAAAAAGATAAATTCTGCCTTCAAATAGAAGTTTCAAACGAACCGACGTGTACTGTAATAACTACATCACATATTTCCAGAAAAGTTATTGGCAATATCTAAACAAAGTTCCTTCGTTCACTTAATGTGGTCTTGCTATTTTCCTAATCACTTATGTCATTAACACATATATATAATTGGAAAATGATATGAAGTCATGGATTTCACAGGTATAATATTGTTTACATAATGTAGCAAGCATAAACAACTTTAAGAAAAATGTTGTCTTTTCACAACTTAGACCATGTTTCAATATGAATGGTATTATGTTATAAAGTTAATGTGCAAGGAATATTCTGATGTAATTTCTGTATATTCAATGTTAGCTAAAATTCATCACACTCCCACATTCAGATGCGTTCGATCTATACGTGTACAAGATCCCCTCTGGTGGCCTGAATCTGCGTTATCACAGTAGTACATACCACGTTGAGGTTATTGCGCATAAATATATACATATGTGTATAAGTGTATTTGCGCGTGTGCATGCGCGCACGTGTATATATGTGTGTGTATGTTCGTGTGTATCCGTGTATCTTCTTGTGTCCATGTGTGTGCTTGTGAGAGCGTGTGTGTGTTTATGTGTGCATAGATATATTTGCATATATTTATTCATGATGGGTTACTCTTCACATGTGTTGAGTACAAGTTAAACAAGAATATTACTGAAAGTGACTTCGATGTTTTGGCCATCTAAATCATCGTCTGTCAGTGTTTAAATTAATCTTGGTTTTATATAGCCTGTAGTGAGTTAGGATCATCCTTGTGTATATGGGATTGAGTGGATTATTTGAACAGGAAAAACAATTGTTAGTAAACTCTGAGATCATTCTCCTAGCAGACCTGCCCCACTATTATCAGCAATAACACGACGGGTAACAAGAAAAATGTTATAACCTGTTCGCCACAACGGAAAGCGATGTATTTGTAATGCCACAAGATCTTACAAAAATAGTGGATGGTCTCCGCAATTTCCTTCTGATAGAATAATGATTGAAGACAACCACGGGAAAAAGTAATAGAGGCATACCATTATACATAAATTAAATTAAGAAACGTTGCAGATCCAACATTATGGTGACTAACCAAACTAAGATGCCGCATCCCAGCTTTGTTTTCTTACCTACGGCTTCGTTCTAAGAGTAAGTGCATGCATATTACCATCCTCTTCATAATATCCCACAACAATTGAACACTCAAATACCAAAAAGCAAATTTCAAATCCAACGCACAACAGTTATGAAATATTTCTACGAAGACAAAGAGCGCCATGAATCGTAAATACACAAAAAAAAGTCTAAAATTGGGGTTTGGAGAATGGCATCCTAAAATTCTGGAAATGAAGTAAACAGCTTCACAAATCTTCAAAATTAAACACAATACTTATAAATAGTACTTAATAAAAATAGTAAGAATCAAAGACGAGATTATAGTAAATTTTATTTCGATACGGAATTAAAACTCCTGATGTATATAATAGAAGCAGAATATCATTACAAAATAGGAATAAAATGTTAACATCATATCTGCCTACCCAGTGCAAAACGACAGCAACTCATAAACCTCATGGATTTAAGGCTTTCATGCAATGGGAATTATGCCATAATTTTCAAATGCGAAGGGTAAAGATGAGGTGTAAACTGGAAGAAGTAAATGTCACATTCCGTACAATATGACCTAACTTCAGTATATTTTTAACCACATGCAGACGAAAATCAAATTAAATCTATCTACTATTTTCGTTAAGTGCCTCTTGGAAAGAAAGTACATCCTACCTAAAGTATCACTTACAACAGCCGATAACATGTCTTTAAAGAAATGAATAAAATGTTGAATTGTAATAGTATGGCGTAAGAAATAAAATATGATTATTCATATTTCTAATGAGAACTAACAAAAGGAAGATTATAAAAATAGGCTCCTTTATAAAGATAAAAAAGACACTAAATAGACATAAACGATATTCCAGTATTAAAAATTATTAGACTCATAATGAGGCAAGCTCTACTTGGCTCTGCACACATATGTACAATACATTTAGTACAGCCGAAAGTAGATAAACAATAGAGAAAGACATGCACATACCAAAAGCGCTCAGAGTTACATTAGATTTGTATAGAAAGGTGAGGGGCAAAATTACGCCTACTTAGAATTACAGCCACAACATCAACAACAACGACTAATACAACAACAATAACAACAACAACAACAAGAACAACAACTACTACTACTACTAGAATATTAGTAATCATATGATTAATACAGAACTATGATTTATTAGTTATATTTAATATTATTATATCTATGAGACTTTTTTATATTTTGTTCAATTGTTATTTTTTAATTATTTTCTATTCTTTGACTGAATAAATAATTATAGTAATTCAATAATGAAAATACATAGAATAATTTAATGGCTTACAATTAGCTGATATATATGTCATAATCATTTACTGTTGGAGGGCTGCATAAACTCAAGTAAAGGAAATTTAGATGAAATATTGGAAATTGAGATCAAGGAATTGCTTAGATGTTAAAATCAATGCTCAATATAAATTAGTGTTTAAATGCAAGTACTTAAATATGACCTAAATAATAGAAATAATAATTTAGCGATTAGCACAGAGAAAACATACTTTGAAGAACAGTGAAATATATTTAAAAGAGAAAATTAAAAACATCATAATTGAAAGCATGAGAGATTGAAAATATCAAAGAGAAATGACATTTTGCTAGGCATAAAATCGGGATTAGATATTAATGTAATTTATAGACTGGGTACAAAAGCAGAACAGTAATTAATAAGAA
>NC_068985.1:101776283-101778783 GCF_001194135.2 Octopus bimaculoides | reverse complement strand
TATGTAAATAAATATTCACTGCGTATCTAGAAGCGACCTTTTGAGCATCTCATTCGCATATAGGATATCTAAATAAGTTCCTTTTATGAATTATTCTGTATATAATTCAATTCGGTTCGCAGTATTCCGTCCGTACATACAAACATATGTTTGTGTGTGCATGCGTATGTGCATGTACATATCTCGTTGTGAGTGTATGTAAGAACGAATATAAACTTTAATAATGACTGAACCACCGTATATTTAACTATTGGTGGATATGGTGTTTTCTTGTTAAATAAAAATGCTTCAGTAACTGCATTTCGCGGGATAGCCTAATGAATGCGAATAATTTCTATGTTTTGCTCGAAAATGGTTTAAAACGTATAGATATACATATATATTGGACCGAAGAATTGGGATGCCTCACTGTTATTTACAACCAATAGTATCAACGTACCAATGATTTCTTATTCAGTCTGCTACATATTTTATCCGAATTTTTGTGATAGCCTGTGCAAAGTAATATAATCCAATCTACATGATGTATGGGGAAGAAGATATGGACATGGTGAGGACGCCTTTTATAATATCTACACTGTCAAGTGCATAGCAGTGTCTAAAATATAACATTAACAATATTGTACAGTTTACAAGTTGTTCAATAACCTAACTTAAATATTATTTGTGGTGATATACTGGTAAATCAATAGGAATTCAATAGGTTGTATGGTAAATTGTTATAGGAATACGTTTCCAGTGAAATGAAACAAAGTCTAAGAATAATGGAAGTCGTAAATTTCAATATGGATCTCGAGCGAACATTAGAAGTAAGATTCGTAGTGATATTTAATTAAATACAGGTACAACGTAACCTACAGACATGACTACATAAATGTGAAATTTCTGTATATACGGCTGTAAGTGAAGGCGCATGGCTCAGTGATTAGCGCGTCGGACTCACAGTCGTGTTAGCGAGTTCGATTCCAGAACCGGACATTTTATTTCACGTTACTCGTGTTCATTCAGCTGTAGAAATAAGTTGCGTCGTCACTGGTGCCCAACTGTATCTCCCTTTGCTTTTCCCTTTCCCTTGGATATGATCGGTGACTTGGAGAGAGGAGGCTGCTAAGCACGGGTGACTGCTGGTCTTCCATGGACAAACTTGCCTTAGAGGGGTACTTACTACTTGCAATCCCGTGGTCATTCATGGCCAAAAGGTTCATTACCTTTTTTAAACTCTGTACAGAAATGTGTCTTCTGCGTTTTACAACTAACATTGCAGATATAAAAAGACGTACGTTTGTGTGGGTACGTGTTTGCGCGTGTGTTTGTGTGTATACATTTGCTTTGTACCTCATAACTGCGCAGTGTAGAAGTAAATTAACAGCTCTTCAGGAGGCACATTGCATTATGGTTTTCTAAGTGGTTCGCTAAATATAATCCTGACAATCACAGATCTGTTTGTACACCCATTTTCTACTACATATACCTATGTAAAGTTGCACAGAATCATACAGAAACATGTACACACGTACCTACACAAATATACATGTCTTTTTACATGTGCAATGTTCGTTGTAAAACGCAGAAGACACATTTCCAAATCACCGATCATGTCCAAGGGAAAGGGAAAGGCAAAGGCTGATACAGTCAAAAGGACATCTAGCAACCGGTTTCCATGGAGATGTGTGTATATGTTTGTGTTTGAAGAAATAACTAATGAAATATAAAATTATACATTTATGAACATCAATACTTTTCTGTGTTTTTTTATTTAGAAATATTATAAATTAGCAATAATCCGATCAACACTTTAAACGTTGATATCTACTCTCGATCGACGTATGCACATTCTTAATAAGATTTTTGTTTTATGTTTTTACCTATATGGATGCATTGCAATCTAAGTTATACTTGAGACGCTCATAAGCCTCAGTCAGCTTATACCGTGAAATTAATTAATGAATTGTTATCCTATGTCATTCCCATCTATCGATATCTACACTCATATTTCACACATATAAATTAGTATGCTGCGAATGAATGCTTTCTCTAATCGACTCAGTGCATTTAATGATTGAAGGGATTTTAAAAATTTTCGAATATGGTGACCATTGAACGTAGTAATTTTTATTTTCTACATAGTTTTTATACTTAGCATTAACTTAGTAAATATTCAAATAATAGTTTTAGTAAATAAACGATTCTACGCCTGTAGGAAATATGTCTCCGTTTTGAAATATTGGAAAGTTAAGTAAACTGGATGATTTAATATCAAACTTATATTAATTCATATTTTTAAGAAAAGGTGTTTACGTTTCTCTTATACATTTCATTGGATAATAGTCTCTCTACAATCTGACAAATATTTTCCTCCAGCAAACCTACCTCTGATAGAATTGCGCTGAGTTTACTGTATTGTCATATCACATTTTCATTTGGTTATTGCTTGCAACAGCATTCCTGGACATCGCCACATATATGTATGTATATAAATATATATATATATATATATATA
>NC_068985.1:101775461-101776055 GCF_001194135.2 Octopus bimaculoides | reverse complement strand
ATATATATATATATATATATATACATATATATAATGCATGTGTTATTGTGTGGTACCATTTGTAAAATTTATTACACTCTATTTTAGTTTATCTTACACATGTGCTCAAAAGACGAAAACAGCACTTCTGTGTTAATTGTGAGTAGAAAAGAAACCACATTTCGTCATCTGACTTGTTACAGCCTAGTGCTACGAAAGATTGTAATATCCACAAATGTATTAGAAATGTTCTAGGCCCAGATTATGATTACAAGCTACGTCATTGGATTAGGTCAACAATACCAAAATAGGCAAAATGTCTTTCTGGCATTTTAAACTTACTGATCGAAGGCTACGTTCAAAATTAACATCATATGTATCGCACCATCGGCCAAAACGAAAGTCATTAGATTGAGAGGCAATAACTATTATTTCAGTGTAATGCATTATACAAGGACTTTGGTGTGGGTATTTTTAATATACTATGGTTTGAGAAGTTACACTTAAATCCAGATATAATAATAATAATAATAATAATAATAATAATAATAATAATAATAATAATAATAATAATAATAATAATAATAATAATAATAATAATAATAATAATAATAA
>NC_068985.1:101770426-101774779 GCF_001194135.2 Octopus bimaculoides | reverse complement strand
ATAATAATAATAATAATAATAATAATAATAATAATAATAATAGCAATAATAATAATAATAATAATAATAATAATAATAATAATAATAATAATAGCAATAATAATTATAATAATAATAATAATAATAATAATAATAATAATAAATGCAGAAAATATAGAAAATTGCACTACTGGGCACTGCACACATCCTACGCAAAACACTTTCAATACAGTAGCCATAAGAGCATCACAGCAAACCACAGCACACACCCAAGGCACACAGAACTGCGCTCAGTAATGAAGTGAAAGCATGCTAAGAAAATACAACTACTGAATAATAATAATAATAATAATAATAATAATAATAATAATAATAATAATAATAATAATAATAATAATAATAATTATTATTATTATTATTATTATTATTATTATTATTATTATAACATCAGAAAATACCTTACGAATAAGGACTCAGGGTAAAAAAAAAGAAAAGAAAAAAACCGGTTTAGTGTGAATCTGCTCTCGATGCTGCATACAAAATATTTTCTATGCACCTTCCTTAAAGAATTGATTAACTTCCATACTCTGCTTTACTCCGTTTCTCTTCAGCTTTTCTCAGTAGCGAGTGCCAACACCTATTACTGACGAAAGTCTCCGGCAATTCCATTTTGCTAATTCTTTAGTTCACTTTATTCTCTGTCACTAGGAAATGACAAATAAAGTTTTAACATCTGTTGTCATTTTTAAATTGTCCGTAGGGCTAAAGAATATGTTATGTATATAGCTAGTTATAGAAAACGAAGGCTTAACTAATGAGCTGCATTCATAAAACCTCTATAATAGTCTAGTTAATCCACTGTTGTTCTCAATGCATTCTGGCATATTATTGTATGCGGCCAATTCCTTTTAAAGAGTTGAAATAACCCGATCTCGACTGTGAGATGTGAATCTACATTCCTATCATCTCACGCACAAGCCTTTCTGTAAAATATTCTTGGTAATTTTCACCTCTACCTTACGAATTAAAATACGCATTCTAAAGTTAGCTATGCTTATTTTATTAATTTTGAAAGAATGAGTTGCACATGTGACCTTGGTGGAATTTGAGTTTAGAACGTAGTCGGAACAAACACTCTTAAGCATTTCGCCCTGTATGCAATCGTTGTTTTTTAAGCATACATATTCATACATATTAAACATACACAGGATTTCATAAATTTTATTTTCGTTTGTCTGAATGTTTCCCTGTGCATATATTATATACTTTTGTAGAGAAACAAGAAAAGTAAAAAAAAATTAAGTAAAACAGGTCTTGTTTTTTGCTCGCAACAACTTTTACTCCCAAGTTTATTAAATATTCATTCCATGAAAATAAATTGAACAGAATTTTTCAGTAGAATCTATAATTATTTTAAAATTGATAATTACTGAAAGGAATCGTTGAATATAACGATCCTAAGAGCAATGATGATGATGATGATGATGGTGGTGGTGAGGATGATGAGGATGACGGCCACCATGAGGATGGTGTGGTGATGGTGGTGGTGACAATGAGTACAACTACTTACACACAGTACTAGTCCAAATATTATACAACAGATTGTGTGTTCAATTTGACTTCAGCACCTGCCAGATATTTATTATATCGTACAGGATACAATTGTGTTTGAACTTGTAGCATAAAGTATCATATCATATGTTATTAACTAATTAACCCCTCAGAATCTTCTCTCAATAATAATTTATAGCAAAACCACAAGGATATGGAGGATAGCATATATGAATAAACGGACGCTAATCCTTGGTCAACGCTTTCTATTTCATCTTCAGTAGGATAAAACCTACAGAAAACCATGTAGGAATAGATCCTACTGAGCAGAGGCATGCATGTTACCATGAACGCCATGACATTTCTGAGCTGATACACAATATGAATGGCAGAAATTGATTATTGAAATGTGTATAATTCAGTCATAAATTGCTCCTTTATTACACTGCTCAACGGTCATCTCATATATTCATCAGTATAAAAATTCAAAAATCTTGTACTCTGTTGACAACTTGTAAGAGTTACACTAACAATATTTCAGTAATTGTAATAATAGAAGATTGAAAACAATCGCGTCTCTAACCATTGCGATAAATGCTATCATACAGGTTCTATGCAATTAATTATAAATCCAAATTCGTTAAAAATAGATTTACAAAACTATCGATTATAAAGTAGCATGTGACAATAACTTGACTAAACGAAAACGAATTTGAAATGAACGTTTAACGCTTTGTGTCTGAAAATGATCTTCATCTGTAACAATAAATAATAAAACAATAAAACGATTAGAAAAAAAGACATGAACAAGAATCGCTACCAGATTAAAAGTCAAACACAATCGATTACAAGAAGAAACAATCGATAAGCAAGCAAACACAAATATATACATATATTAATTAGACATCCTTTGAAACATACACACAAAATTAATTACAGACACACACATACACACACGCTGAGAGAAAGGTACATACTGACGGAATGTTACATTCACACACACAAATACGCACATATATACACGCACACATACATATGGATAAAGATATAGATATAATTGCGTGTATATTCTACGTAGAATGTATGGTTATATAATGTTTTCAAAATATATGCTAGAAATAAAAGAGGTGAATAAAAAATATTCGATTGAAAACTTTAATCCTTTAATGTATAAAGCTTAGTATAATCTTTTAATGTATCTCCTTGCAACCATAATTGCATACACCATGGTAACATTTAACAAGAGCTGATTCTTTATCTCTTTGTTGCTCTTGAAAACTCATAGATAAAACGGCAGTAAACTATGAAGATTGAAAAAGAAAAATTAAACAAGTAGAAAAAATTTAAATATAAATATGACGAATAAACAAGAAAAGAAGTAAAATTAAGAATTCTGAAGTTTCTACACTTTAAGTTCATTTAGATATCACGTGATTTAACATTAGAAATCGATTATCGATTTTGTGCGAGTTTAATTTTCTTCTAGATCTTATATTTTTTGTATTATTTATTGTGTAATTTATTTTTGTGCGTTTACAAAATCTCTTCTTAACTATAAAGTTCTCTGACCTAAATGATTTTGAATATGCTAGATTCGAAAAATACGAAATCCAGAAGCAAAAGAAGAGATGAAAAATATCTGAATCCTAATATAACAGGAAGGAAAACGTTAACCGTGATAACGAATACAGTACGTCTAGTATTTAAATTTTATGTTCAGCCAGTTTAGGAGATTGCATCATTCATATATATGAATAATTCAAACCACCTTCATAGAAGTATGGAAATATACAGGTATTGTAGTATTAATCGATCGGATGTGATGTAGAATATTTAAATGAGCCGAGTATAGAAACATATGTATCACATATATTACTTGAATATCTTGTCTGCTGCTAACAATTGGGTAAATTTTTATGCAAAAGAAAATATCGAATAATGAAATAGTTTATCTTATATCAGTTGCTTCTGTATTACGTTTAGGATTATAAAATTCCGATGTCATTTACATCTACAAATCCTACAAAATTTTTATTTAAATTTCATAATCCTAAACCTGATACAGTAAATGTTAGTGCTACAAACAAATGTATCGCATTTATACCATCTGTTCTAATATTAAGCAAATATTTCAAGGGCATAATGTATTCACATATATTCTTTTCTACTCTAGGCACAAGGCCAGAAATTTTGGGGGAGGGGGCCAGTCGATTAGATCGACTCTAGTATGCAACTGGTACTTATTTTATCGACCCGAAAGGATGAAAGAAAAGTCAACCACGGCGGAATTTGAACTCAGAACGTAAAAAAAGTAAACAGACGAAATAGCGATAAGCATTTCGCCCGGCGTGCTAACGTTTCTGCCAGCTGGCCGCATTAAAGTACCCACATACATTATTATAAGTAAAGATATTTAATGTCTTCAGAATCAATTGTTAATTTCCTTCAGCTTAGGCATATCTAACTTCGTCATTTAAGCCTAAGTGCATATTTTAGATAAACATTTTGGCATCGAATTTGCTTCTGGTCTAATATTTAATATGTTAAAATATATAACTATATCCGAATTTGAATCAATAGTAACGGTTACATGTTATTCCCAAAGCAGGAGATTGAAATGAATTAGCGCATTCATTCAACATAATTTTAAGTCCCGAGATACATCGTGCTGACGAGTCCATATGAAGAACGAAACACTACTATTAACAACTACCAGCGATTTTAGGAAATTTGTAGAACTGTTACATTTACAGGGGATGTGAGATAACTAATTATATGTATGTGTGTGTACACACACATATGTATATATACATATATGTATAT
>NC_068985.1:101768331-101770186 GCF_001194135.2 Octopus bimaculoides | reverse complement strand
TATATATGTATGTGTGTGTGTCTATGTGTGTGTGTGTGTGTGTGTGTGTGTGTGTGTGTGTGTGTGTGCACATCAAGGCAACACAGCGGATCATAGGCAACCTTAAATCTCTGCGACTGTCTTCATACACCAAAATAAACCAAAGATCAACAATAGAAAGGAATTATAGAAAGCTCGCTTGTTGCTATAACCACACCCTTCTGCGCATGTTCACTTCATAAACGCTCACACACACGCACCTCGGCATCATACGTCAAATTTCTTGAAAATAGGTTCATAACACCGAAATATTGAATACAAGGTAAGTTTACATTAATTCACATATTTGTCTTCTTGTGATTTACCTTGCATTTGCTTCGCATTGTTTTGGCCTTATCCACGATTTTCTATACAATGTACATATACTTCAGTGACCATTTACCACATGAGTCATGTCTAATAATCTTTCTAGTATTAGAGTGGAATTCCAGTCGTGTAACATTACTGTATTTATGCCTTATTGTTTCATTTCACATTCATATTCCTAACAAATTTCTGTACAGCTTTTGTTGCATTTGTGTTCCACCAACCAATGATTTTTATGTCCAGATTCGTTTTAGCACCATTATTGACCCGTGTGCAAATCAATGCACTGCACCCTATACCATTTATTTATTGGTAGGACTCCACAGCATGCATAGATCTGAGCATCACACAACTGGAACAAAATATATTCAAGCTTTGTAATAAGCACTGCAACAACAACAACATTGAATTGCCATTCACGCGCTTACATCTACGGATATGTGAATGACAGACACATCCTTAAAATTTTTTTCCTGTAGAAGCTAATAAAATATTAATGAAATTCAACATGGATGAACATAGATAGAAATTTGAAACTGAACGCTAAGGAATATCGAATCTCTTCCCCCGTAGATTTCCAACTGTACATCACGTCAGGTGAAATCAACTTGGATTTCTGCAGAAAATCAGCTAGTAGACATCTCTTCATTGCATTTCAATGTGGTCATCCTTAAGAGTTAGAAAACGAAATATATAGAATCCCTTTCAAAGCAACATTCACTAATGCTGAGATATGGATCACCTAAATCACGTAGTTCTTCAATTACTTCGAATAAACATATACAAAGCTTCTTCCATCAATTCTTTCTACAAACACGTAAAACTAGAACCAAATTCACAAATTCCAGTAATACCTGCTTTCGGTCTTCTATACATTTTGAATGTTGGTGATCTGATGCGCTAGCTTTCTTTATTTGCATTCATTTGTGAATATACAATGATAGAATACTTCTTGATATCTGCAATACGAGAACTCGTCATGCTGGCCCTCAGAAACGCCTGTCTACCAAACAGGTCCATAGCTATAACTAAACTTGCACTAAAATTAATGTTCTTATCTATAACACAAACAGATGGTTATACATACATATCTAGTGTGACATATATAATATAGAGCACAATCCAACTTTTACTCATCTGCTTCGAAGAGCTCTTAACAATACCCAAATCTTACCACCAAAAACATATCTAGAAATGTTGGAAAATTCAGAAGTGTATGTCCATTCCCATCCAAACCGAAGAGTGGAGTGTAAACAATTTATGAATTGAAAAAATAACATTCTCAATTCGGTAACTTAAGCCGTGGAAGCGGGTTTATATGAATGAATACGTGGAGCAGTCACTCGTATAATTCCGTTTGTCACTGGTACTCTTTTGTTAATACAATTACATACAACGGACAATTCCAACGCTGTCGCTGCAACTGCTACTCTCCTCTCTCCACTCCCCTCCTCCTCTCCTCTCTCCACTCCCCTCCTCCTCTCCTCTCTCCACTCCCCTCCTCCTCTCC
>NC_068985.1:101765751-101767897 GCF_001194135.2 Octopus bimaculoides | reverse complement strand
ACCACTATCACCACCACCACCGCCGCCGCCACTACCTACTACTACTACTACTACTACTACTACTACTACTACTACTACTACTACTACTAATGCTGCTGCTGCTGCTGCTGGTATTTTTACTACTGTCATTACTGCTGCTGGTGCTTCTACTGCTTCTGGTTCTTCAGCTATGACTACTGCCACGACAGGACACTTTCCCCCACCCCACTAACGCGTCTGCTGTGTCTGCTGTAGTTGCTACGAGAAAGAAATATCACAAAAAACCATCCACCTCCTCTGTCACTTCTAAAAACAATATATCACGACTACTAAGACTATGACACTACAGCTGTTGTTGCTGATACTACCACTATTCCAACTTCCGTTACTTCTACTTCCACTACTTCGTTGTTTGATACCGTTGAACACTTTCGTCTAAAAACACGCATGGTGATCACTGACCTCTGACAAATTATCCTAAACTAATATTTCAGCTTGGGAAATCTTCTGTAATATAAAGATTTTACATATTATTCATTTTCTTCTCGCATTGCCATAAAGGCTCTGCATAATTTTGATTAGAATATTACGTATCCTTCAGAAAACTACACATCTTTATAAATATTTATGTTATTCATATTATAGCGAGGTGGCAGAATCGCAACCAGGCCAGGTGAAATGCTGAGCAGCATTACGTTCATTTCTGACGTTCTTAGTTCAAGTTCTGCCGATGTCGACTTCGGCCTTAATCTTTTCGGGCTCGATAAAATAAGTACCATTATAGCAGTGACGGGAGATGGGTGGGAGTCGTTGTAATCGACTCACTCGCTCCCACGAAATTGCTAACCCTGTACCATAATTTGAAGACTATTTTTGTCTTATTCTATTCACGTTTTACTTGTTTTCATTCTTAGATCTTCTACTTAAAAGTATTTGATCTGCGTTTGTAACGTTACTACGCCTATCCACTCGGAACCGGATAAAAATTCTTATCGTTTTGTAGGCGTAGGAGTGGCTGTGTGGTAAGTAGCTTGCTTGCCGACCACATGGGTCCGGGTTCAGTCCCAATGTGTGGCACCTTGGGCAGGTGTATTCTACTATAGCCTCGGGCCGATCAAAGCATTGTGAGTGGATTTAGTAGACGGAAACTGAAAGAAACCCGTCGTATATACATGTATATATATATATATATATATGTATGTGTGTGTGTGTTTGTGTGTCTGTGTTTGCCCCCCCCCATCGCTTGACAACCGATGCTGGTGTGTGTACGTCCCCGTAACGTAGCAAAAGAGACCGATAGAATAAGTACTAGGCTTACAAAGAATAAGTCCTGCGATCGATTTGCTCGACTGAAGGCGGTGCTCCAGCATGGCCCCAGTCAAATGACTGAAACAAGTAAAAGAGTAAAAGAGTATATTTCTTCTTTTTTTCTTTTACCTTTCTGGTTTACAATTTTCTTTTTAATATTATAACTTCCAAGTCAGCTACCTTCATCCCGATTTAATATTCATCTAACCGCCATTGTGTCTCACATAATATGAACACCTGGGCATTCACTCATTAATATCGTTCTTTAAATAAGTCCACGGTGCAGGAAATACAGGTATCTATCACTGATACAAGTGTAAGTGCATAATTTCACATATAAGGTGAGGAACGAAATGGATATATATATATATATATCGTTGTTATTATGTTAAAGTGTCGTATGTCCAAATTTGGCCAAATGCGTTTTTTTTTCTTTTTCAGTTTTTAATTTTGCTTGCCATAGCCGGTTCTTTTGGTCAGACTATTCTATTTTCAGCTGCTTTAGTTGAAGAATTGTCTAAGTGTAGTACAACGGTTTAGCATTTTTCGAAAGCGTAGTAAGTCTCACATACGACATTTTAGCAAAAATATTTCTGACTGAAAATATCCTACATGCATGGAGTCACGATTTTATGCACCTCTCAAAGTATTATTGTTAAGCTGAAACTATTGGCAATATAAAAACAAATGGAATGGTTCAACAATTTTTTCGACTTCTAAAAAAGCAACGTTTTCGACTTACAAAAGTTTTCCATAATAGTAACGATTTATATATATATATATATATACTAATGATAATAATGATCCATTTTAATGCATCGCTACTCTTGTTTCCGCGAATATATAGAAAAATATATAT
>NC_068985.1:101763059-101764904 GCF_001194135.2 Octopus bimaculoides | reverse complement strand
ATATATATATATGTGTGTGTATATATAAAGCTATTTGCGTTCAATTTTACTTTACTTTGCACCTCCTTTTTATCAATTCCTGTTTCTTCTTAGCATTAAAGAGAGTCAATTCTAACCTAATTGATATGAAACAACAAAGCAAGCTAATTTACATGTAGTTTAGGTCTTCCATACATTTTAAATATATATAGACAAATTTTGGAAGTAAATTACTGTTGAATCATTAGTGTAACGATGACGTTCTGGTGATCTGATGCGTTAGCTTTCTTTATTTGCATTCATTTGTGAATATACAAATGTATTTCTTAATTCCGAGCACGAATATTAATGCAAACATGCTACGACGTATCCGATATACTAAGGATCTCAAGTTCTAAAATAAATATTTTCACCTCTCATTCATACCTCCTGACGGTTTATACACTCCACATGAAATAATTTTACCGATTGTATCATCTAAGTTTCAACTGCATCGACACGCTGCATTACACATTTATACGTCCATCTCTATTGGATCGCTCATCGCCTTCCAAGAATGTTCTTCTCCTTTCGAAACGCCCGTGGCACTTGAAACATTGCATGCAACCCATTGCCACGTCGCCGTAAGCTTGCCGAAGTATATTTAATATCTCTCTAGCAGACTTCCCAAGTTAACGCAAAATTTCATGTTGGCACCGATTTTTCTTTTTACTTTTCATTCTATCTTTTCATCTGTCCAATTTCTTTGAAACATTTTACATCGGTTTACTAATAGAAAACAACGTCTTCTCTCAATCCGCATTGCCTTTATTATCATGTATATTGCCTATTTCTTTGTCCCTTTTTTTTTGTATATTCACATTTGTGTCATGTTTTTCTTGTCGTCGCAGCTCTCAGAATTGTTTCGCTTTTCTGAACAGCTTCTCGTTGTTCACTCCAGTAGAAATGTTGAAGGCGTGGAAATGTAATGATATTTTGGATTATAAGCGATGAAGAAAGATTACATCCATGTGTCGTGTGTGAATTTTCTTTTCGCTAGTCACTGAGCTTCTGTTTAAATTTTGCAACACGCACAAACACACTCACCCAAACACATACCCACACATATATATCGCTCGTAAAAGAGAGAGCGATAGCGAGAGAGAGAGAGAGAGAGAGAGAGAGAAAGAAAGAGAGAGAGAGAGAGAGAGAGAGAGAGAGAGAGAGAGAGAGAGTCATTGAAGATTTTCTCACATATTTGTAACCATTTCAAGGACTTGTTTACATATTCCGAAAGCCTGCATGCACCGCACCGCTTCTGATCAAAGAAGGAAGAGACGAAATGTATAGAATTGCTGTTTGTCTTTCAATTAAGGTTCCATTATATTCTCGTTTTTCATTATTCAATAGCGATACTAAAATTAGCAGTCATGTTGTTTCAAGAATGAAATGGCGAGAGTTTCTTGTGTCTTCAAAATACTTTCGTTAACGACACGTACATGTCTTCAACACAAAAAATAAACGCAAGCGCGTGCACTTGTTCGTATATTCATATGTGTGTGTGTCTGTATTTATGTGCGTGTGGATGGGTCTTTGTTTATGCATATGTATTAGTATGCATGTACGTTTGTATAATACATACATACATACATACATACATACAACCATTCATAAATACACACACACACATATATATTTACATATATCTGGCTATGTGGTAAAAAGCGATCATAGTTCCGGTTTCAGTCCTCGTGTATGGCACCTGGGACATTTGTATTTTCTACTATAGACTCCGGCTGACGAATGCTTCGTTAGAGGAATTGGTACACGGAGCCTGAAAGAAGACACAGCGTAATATATATATATATATATATATATATATATATA
>NC_068985.1:101760388-101762552 GCF_001194135.2 Octopus bimaculoides | reverse complement strand
GTGTGTGTGTGTGTGTGTGTGTGTGCTTGTGTTTCTCTTTGTGTTTCTCTCTGTGTTTGTACCCCACGATCGCTTGACAACTGACGTTGGCGTGCTTGTATCCCAGTAAATTAGCGGTTCGGCAAAAGTGACCGATAGAACAAACACTAATGTTTCAAAGAATAAGTCCTTGGTAGATTTGTTCGACTAAAACCCGTTAAGGTGGTGCTGCAGCATGGCCGCAGTCAAACGACTGAAACAAATAAAAAATAAAAGAATATTATTTGTTGTTTATTTAATTCATAGCCCTTGTACTTCTTACTTCCCGAATGTGTCTTTTCATACCCTTAGTTTGACCAAGGGTATTCATATTACATTCGTATGCTTCTATTTTTCACCTCTGAAGCACTCTGCATTTCATCCGACGATACTGATAATCTAACGCCTTTATTCACATTGCTCACCCCCATTCATTATTTTCTCAAACAAATGAGTCGTTGATAGAAAACATTAGACCTGTGTCTAACCGATCACAATTGACGGCAGTTAATAAACAGTTTAAGTACACAAATAACGTAGATTATTTTCGAATCCCTATCTGCAATTTATGTTCTCTTCAATTTACTCGATTTCTGTTAATAAATTCGCTTCTTATATTACGGATTCTGTACAAGTGAATTTGATATATTATCATTTCAAAAGCCTATGAATATTTGGAATTATGTTCAATGGTTGGTGTATTTCGCATTTACTATAAATTCGGCTGTCAAAGCGTTAATCTTTCTTTATCTTTCTCTGTCTATCTGCCTGTCTGTTTCTCTTTCTCTCGTTAACATACATTCGTTCCAGATATATTTTAATATATTTTTTCCTTGAAATTCAAATGCTGTTTTCATAAACGGCCAATGTGCCCTGTTTTCTATATAAATTACTACAACCAGTACATATTTAAAATTGTTCTAATCCAATGGACTGCATAATGACACATAACAAATGTATAAAACACAGGTTATAATCAAAGTAAGGATGTCTCAAGGCAAATGCAGATTTTGCAAATGATTCATAGGCTATTTGATGAAAAGTTTCCTTGAGTCATCTCATGTCAAACAAAATTTCGATAAATCTTCTTTTCCATATATTTTTGTGAAGAATACTTATTTTCTCGTTCATACTGCATTCAATTTATGACGCTGTTCAAATTAATTAGCTTAAATTCAGCATATAAAATAATATACATTTAAATATTCGTAATTTACTTAATTTAAGAATCATGTATTCTGAGTATTAATATTTTCCATAAAATTGGTACTAGGGAATGATATTGTTGACTCGATCTTTGACTTCCACTTCAACCTAACATCCATGTTTATTGACTGCTAAAAGATTCTAGAGTGCTATGTTCAAATTACATTTCCAAATGATTCCTCATTTCAGAGATCAAAGTTCAAATATTCAAAACAAATTTGAAAACAAGCCCATAAATAATTTTAAAATTTTGTTTTATTTTTCTCTCAGCATTTTAATGATAAAACCAAATGCTAGTTAACAGTACTAATCTCCGATGATCGCAAATGCAGTCCTGTTTGGCTTTCAAACAATCAACTTGAAAAAAAATGATGTCCTATGCTAACTATAGTGCGGCCATAATTCTTGAATCGGTGAAATATCGATTAAAATTTTAATTAAATTCCGGAGACAACTAGCTATCAAATGCACTTTGGTTATTTAAATTAGCGTCAAAAATTGAGATTATACATGTGTGAACAGAATAGCTGAAGAAAAAAGTCGAAATAGCATTTAATTTGATTTTTCTTCTCTCTAATAGAGGAATTACATTAATTTGTTGTTTGAAATATAAGTTCCAGAAGCAAATATTCAATGAGAATAAATCGTTTTCATTTAATTACAGCATTGTCTCAAGAACTCAGCACAGAAACTTATAGACAAAATTCATTGAAATTTCTGGACACACAAACACACACACACGTGTGTGTATGTGTGCGCGCGCACATACTTATATACATATACACAGACAGACATGAACACACACACACACACACACACATATATATATACGGATATATGTATTTATATATATATATATATATATATACACATATATATTTATATTCATACATAAATACATACATATACATACATATATATATATATATATATATATATA
>NC_068985.1:101758832-101760270 GCF_001194135.2 Octopus bimaculoides | reverse complement strand
GTTTTTAATGGTGTTTTATATCTTTAGTTATAACAAAAACAATTTTACATTAATTTGAAGTGTTACTCAATATTTTTGTACAGAACAATTTTATTATTGTTTAAGAAGAGCATTATTGAAGTAACATCGAAATTTCTGAACAAAATGTTCTGTACAAAAAAAAATCCCCTAATTTAATCAATAAAACATTTTGTACAAAACCTCTTCATCACAAATTTCTCCACTACCTAATTACCATTCGAACGAATCCCAGATTCCCCACCGAAAAAAAAAATTATCTCATATTTATCTTTCTGCTTTCATTGCAACACACCATTTACCTTACACTAGTTCAGAACGAAATGTTTTACTAATTCTAAAGACTTCTCCCCGTATAGAAGCATAAAGACTAATGCCTGGATGTGAGTGTAAGAAATAGTCTCCCCTCTGGTGGTTGACTAGCACGGGATGGAATATCTTGGATTGGGAATTTAATAGACACTAAGGCGTTTGTTCGAATGTAAAAGCTTTCGATTTTAAATTTTCAACCTGGTTGTGCGTGTGAGGATTTTGGCAAATGTGTTGAATATTAAGCAATTGATTGTGAAGTCAAACATTTATGAATTAGAGTGAGGGACACATTGACTAACATGGGAGACTGTAACCCAGAACTTGAGCATTTAGGTGCAAATCATTAACAATGATAAATAAGTTTTATAATAATCATTTTTATTTGCTACATACGCTGTCATAAAATTGCCGTGTTGGTTTCAGTAAATCAATAATGTGTATAGATATATGTATATATAGAAATAAAGGTAGAGTAACCTTAAACAAGAAGTCATTCGCAGGAATCAATTTCAGCCACTTGCATACACGGTCATGCTCTTTCTTTCATAGCCCGATATTCCTGACCATAAGTGACCAGAAGTGAGAAAATACACGATAATCGAATAGAAAATAGAAAATTTCGATTCATTACTAACCTAACCTGGATCTGGGACAATACTCTTAGGGCGTCTTCAATTCTTATTTCTTTATTGCACACAAGGGGCTAAACATAGAGGGGACAAACAAGGACAGACAAACGGATTAAGTCGATTACATCGACCCCAGTGCGTAATTGGTACTTAATTTATCGACCCCGAAAGGATGAAAGTCAAAGTCGACCTCGGCGGAATTTGAACTCGGAACGTAACGGCAGACGAAATACCGCAAAGCATTTCGCCCGGCGCGCTAACGATCCTGCTAGCTCGCCACCTTCAATTCTAGCTTGCAGTTGTCTCCCCGAATGAAACTCTATTGCTTTTTAAATTGGTCCCGAAATACTTAAACATCTTCAATTGAGTCAGTAATGTTTGTACTAAAATGTAGCATGCTCTGGGAAGATTTTAATGGGAGAACCAACTTTTTTTGTCGTCGTGTCACTAATTCCCACTCATGGCATTGAGCAATTAAT
>NC_068985.1:101751600-101756474 GCF_001194135.2 Octopus bimaculoides | reverse complement strand
ATATATATATATATATATATATATATATATATATATATACATTTATACATAGATATATACAAACATACATACAGACACACGCATGCGCACACATACACACGCACATACATATATGAAATACTGAGTCAGGAAAACTGCAGAATATTTATACTTCTTCCTCAGAACACCTATAGAAACTGAACATGTGAATATCTACACCTGAATAATTCCTCTCGTACCAAGAAGTGTCAAAGGTTTGAATTGATTCCAGATCTTATTCACCTACTGGTAAGTATTTTATTCATTCACACACACATACACACACGCACAAGGAACTCTTCAATGTTTATATGTATACACTTTATTGTTAAAATTTACAGAAAAAAACGACGTAAACAAGTGTAGGAACAAGCAGGTGTATTACTTTAATGCTGAGAAAGAATGGAAAAGTATTTTACGTTTGGAACCTACGCCTTTCGAAAGAAAGGGCTAAGAGAGAAAATGGATAGTGAATGGAAAAGAGAAAAAACGGAGAGAGAGAAACATGTGTAGAGATTAACGGTGCAATATGGTGAAATGGCCGGAAGAAAGAGGCTGTATGTATACACTTTTTATACATAGTGTAGATATCAACTTTTACCACAAGGCCAACAACTTTGTGGATGTGGGTAAATCGATCAAATCAATCCCAGTGCTCAAACGGTACTTATTTTACGGTTCCAAGAAGGATGAAAAGCAAAGTCAACGTATTTTGAAATCAAACGGAAAAGACCAACGAAATACCGCAAGGCATTTTGCCGAAAAGATTCTACCTGTTCACCGTCTCCCTTTATACACACATTATTGAGAGTTAAATCCAGTTTCGCCTAGTAACCGCTCGTACGTCTCTCCAAAAGAAACCGTTCCTGAATTCATGGACATTCCCACAATAAATAAAAGAAGTAGCACTGTAATACGTACTAAATAAAATACTGTCCATATGCGAAAATATATATATATGCTTATGATCCAACAAAGGAAAATAATTTGTGGCTATATAAATAGAAATCATAGCCATTACTCCTTCAAAATCAGAATGATAGAAATTTATATAATTTGTATATTGCTTTAGCAACCTTTGACATGTAGGCTTTGAATGAATTTTTCGAAAACAGTTGATCTAAATGCTATTATTCAAACGACAAAGGAAAAACAATGTCTTGATCGAAGTAGTGGTTGATTTAATCGAACATTAATTGATTTATTACAAATATAAAAATATTCTCTTTAATTTTTTTATTGGCAGATTTTTTTCAAAAGCAATTTTTAATGTAATTTTTTTTACTAAATTTGCGCCACAGTTAACTCGATGGTTTGAAAACTGCTGTAGCTTAACTTAATGACCGCCCCTGATATTTATTAGTTCAGGTGTAAAATCTGTGATAATTGAATCAATAATCTTTTTTATGATAGTGGTCATGTTACTACACTACGTAGAGTAACAGCAGCTCGAGAAAAGCATGCAGATTAATACAATATGACATTGTTCTGAAATTTTCGCACATGGCTAGTAATTTCGGGGGTGAGGCTTAGCAGATTATTTTAGTGTAGATATAATTCGGATGACTGTGGAATACGATCAACTGCGCTTCCAGTCAGGAATTGCTCGCCAAAATCTTGACACACCGAAAATAAATAATTCCATAGCATACACACACGCACAAGCACACACGCACATCCACACACATACACACACATACTTATGAACAGTGAGCTATGCCTACATGCATATACATACACACACATGCACCCGCCAACAATTATACATATACGCATATATATATATGCCAAAAAGTATTGCTCGTCAAAATCTCTACACACTAAGAATAAATAAATCCATACCATATACACATACACACATATGGACAGTGACCTATATATACATGGTTGTACATACATTCACACGCACCCGCCCACAAATATATATATATATATATATATATACATAATACACTCTCACACGGACACGTACACATACACATTTATACATATATGTATCCGAACTCATAGCACTCCGTTGGTTACGACCAACGGAACAGCCTGCTCGTGAAGAGTTAACGTGCAAATGGCTGAACACTCCACAGACACGTGTACCCTTATCCAAGTTGTTGGGAAGATTCAGCGTAACAGAGAGTGCGTCAAAGTGTCCCTTTGAAATACAGGTATAACAGAAACAGGAAGAAAGAGAGAGAAATTTGTGGTGAAAGAATACTGCAGGATTTAGGTGTTTTCGCTTAATAAACACTCACAACGTTCGTGATCCTATGACCGCGAGTCCGCTGCCCTTACCGCTAGCCATTACGCCGCTACATATCTCAACACAGTTGAACTATAGAGCGCTCTATGAGGTATTGGTTGGGTGCATCTCAGAGAATCCTAACATATTTCATGAAACAATAAACATGTATTCTCACTCTCCTTTATATTATCAATCCTTCCTAACTGTTTTTTTACTACGTTCATTTTGCCTACGTCTATCAAATAATGTATGAATAAATTATACTACAAAGAAAGTCCTGTTACCTTTAACGACGGGAAAGAAACATGTCGTTTAGTGGATATTATTGGCATCGCAATCTTTTATCTTTACCTCCTTTCTCTCAATAGTCTACGGCCAAATAAGTGCAGTCTCCCTAATGGTTTAATTGAACAAACTGACTCCAGCACAGAGCACAACGTTTTGCCTCCGAAGATCCGTTTTTGGGTTTGAATTTTCCTTTTTCAATGAGTTCTAATTTTTATCGTTGTGTTGGATATGATCATAGGGAACTCACATTTTCTTTACGGGTGATGATTCCTCGGAGGAAATGATTGTCGGCAAGTTTTCTCCTTAATGCTAAGAAGAGGGCAGACTATTGATCAAGCTAGCTGGTAAGGGGTCAAATTTTCAAGGAATTATTAACTGCATTTAGAATTATCTTTGTTCATAAATTTGTTTTATGATTGAATTGAATAATGATTTCATAATTCTTATAAATTTGATTGGGATTTTTCTCGATTGCAGTTTTCAGGAATTCAATATTACCAGAATTTGTTTGTCCAGATCGGGAAAAATATTTCGAGAGCAAAACAATCTAGATGAACGTTTGCATGTCCGGATATATAAAGCATCCTTTCGATAAACAGAGGAATCATTTTTTGCAGCATTGAAATCATAGGGCATAAAATGTCTATGTGTCTCTTCTAACTTCTCTTTAAAAAGGCGAGATCAGTCCGATTCTAAGCATGATAATAAAAACGTAAACTGCATAGAAAGAACAGCAGATGTTAGGATGTTAAGGTTAATGCTTGTATTATCGTAAGTACTGGAAAAGTCTCTGCAAACTTATCAGGTATCAATTCTTTTCTACTCTAGGCACAAGGCCCGAAATATTTCGGGTGGAGGTCAGTCGACTAGATCGACCACAATACACAACTGGTACTTCGTTTATTGACCCCGAAAGGATGAAATGCAAAGTCAACCTCGGCGAAATTTGAACTCAGTACGTAAAGACTGACGATTTATCGCTAAGTATTTCGTCAGACGTGCTAACTTTTCTGCCAGCTCACCGCCTTTTATCACGTATAAAGTTTGAAAGGACTTTCCAACTAAATACATATATGACACACTCACATGTATGTATGTATGTATGTATGTATGTATGTATGTATGTAGGTGTGTGTGTGGGGGGGTTGTAGGATGTTTGCGAGCTTGTCATTCTAATTAGCAGTAATGAAATATTCAACACAGCTGTCAATTATTGTAAATGTGATGCAAAAATGTATTACATTGGTGTAAAAATATAAGCTCCTTACAGAAACTGAAGCAAAATAGACACTGCAGATTACCTTATTATTTGGTTAAACCCAATCTTTAGCGAGCCTGTACAGCCTGCTAAAATACATTTCCTTTCATAAGTACTACAAGCATTTTATTAAAAATAGCGTTTGCAATTAGAACTGTCCGTCAAATTAAAGGCAGATGGATATTAAATATAGAGATACCACGATAGTATATATTACTTACTTCGTTAAAAACACATTTTGAAGTTGCATTCCTTGTAATTAAGTGCACTAATACTGTGGCTGTCAGACATGATGATATGGAAAATGATGATGACTGCGGTGATGATGATGATGACAATGATAACGATGGTAATGAACACTCAACGCAGATGCTGATGTTGTGGATGACGCAGTTGATGATGAAAATAGTGAATTTCATGATGGTGTTCCAGTTGTTATAGCACAATGGGAAGAATCAATAATTGATTAACTTCTGAAGTCTGTGTTTGAAACCCTACAGCGTACTTAGAAATATTTCATGATAAATATTTACCTATGTATATATTTGAATCGCAATTGTGTATCATATGATGTTATTCTTTTCATCATGAATATTTTCATATACTTAGACATTTGTATATGTATATCACGGGTGTAAGATTATCAAAAAGAAATCTAACAAGTACGAATAGTGTTAAATATAAAACTGAACAAAGCGCACGGGATCGCTGCCTCTACATGGTTAAAGTGTTATGTCCTGCTAAATTCAAAAGGTTAGTGAAACAATGTTTCTAAGATGAGGGTATTAAATGTTTGACAAACAATAAGGTTGTCACTGTGGATACAAAGGAGAACGATCACATATGTTTGACTATACGTACACATTAATAAAAAATATGAATGAAAAAATTATGAATGGAAAAATTATGAATGAAAAAATTAGGAAAGAAAAAATTATTAAGAATAAAAGGTTAAACTTTATATATATATACAAAGTTTTGATTTAAAAAAAACTTTAACGATATTATAAACTATAAAGATTAATAATTAACTCACGCATATATATACACATATATATATATATATATATA
>NC_068985.1:101746006-101748716 GCF_001194135.2 Octopus bimaculoides | reverse complement strand
ATATATATATATATATATATATAAAGATAGATCGCTAGCCACTACAGATTCTTTATTTTCTCTCCATATTTCTTTCTGTATTCCTTTCTGTGGTAGAGCGTAGGCTCCAAACGTTAAAGACTTTTTAACTTCCCGAGTGTTTAACTAATACATCTGTTTGTTGTCTACACCACCTTTTGTTGTTTTTTTTTGTGAATTCTCCCCATATATACACGTATATATACATATATGTACGTATATATTTACGTATATAAATTTGTATATACATATATACATATATACATGTATATTTGTATGCGTGTATGCATGTAAGTATGTATCTATCTATCTCTCAATTTATGCATTATGATTTAGGATTGTAAACTGCAACACAACGTTTTCTTTGTAAAGGATTTTTGTTTACTGATATTTCAATGATCTATTCGTTGATGTAATGCTTCTTTGTAGGAGCATAAATTGTTTTCTTTACTTCCATTGACATATCAATATATTAGAGAATTCCACATACACAAATCAAAGAAACAAAAAAAAAGTAAATGATGAAAAGAATCCGAGGAATAATTGAAAGGAAAGGAAAGCAGCATTTATTTTTATCCAATTCGCGTCCCAATTTAAGTCAACTATATTGAATGATTTATTTTAAACTTAAACATGAATCACTGAAATTTACTGTACACTCTATAATATATGTGTACGCCGCCAATTTTCCTTTATCACAAGAGAATATATTATTAATCGTATATAATAAAAACTGGGAAGGTGTTACATTTTATGTTTAAATAATTAAGTTAAAACATTCAAAACAATGTTTACATGAAGTGACAAGCCACAGTTTGATTTAGATGGTGTTAAATTTACAGTATGAATACTACATGTGGAACATTATTTAGAATAGAAATTAATTATCATTGGTTGAGATTATAAAATACGAAGAAATAACTGATGTGCTAAAGCCTTATTTCAGTCATATTCCTAAAATATTGTTTCTTGGTTATGCTCAAACACTTTCATAAATACTTAATAAAAACCCATTGGGGAATGTAAATAAGTAGACTGGCAGTTGTATAGCCATAGTTAAATATACACATATTCATACATCTACGCATACAGTTGCACTTTGTATATTTATAAATTTAATGATTGTGACAAACTGAAGAGTTTTTGTGTTTTATTGATCTTCTCACACTAATGGGAAACGAGATTAAATTAAGGTATATATATAGTAATCAGTCTTCCTAACATTATTATTATGCACTTTCCTGTATAGTTTTATGAGAATTTTGTGCGTTCTAATTTTCGTATTATATTTAAACTCCATTCAATTATATCAATTCCCATTAAGTATTTCCCACCTCTTACTAATTTTATGAATTTCAATAAAATCTTTTCAGAGTATCAGGAAAACATACTGCGATATCACCTATATTTTCTTTAAAAATTGTGTTTCTTGATACCTGTAACACTTTATTTGTGTCCATGTTTCAATTTAATATCATTTCCTCATATATTTTAATATACAGTTTTTCTACGATGCTTTTCAATCGCTCCTCCTAAATTTAAGCGCATTCTGAAACACGTTCCACGTATCGGTCTTGTAATATGTGTCTGACCTACTAATTTATTTCCGTCAATTAGATGTTATATTTATTATTATGAACATAAATTTAGCCTGTTAAATGCTATTCTTACGGGAATATGTCTTAGAAAAATGTACCTTTATAGTTAAGATAGAATCTAACATATTTTGATATTCATTCTAATATACTTTCTGCCATCTTATAAATGCCATCTATTTTGAATTCTTAGAAGTTTTTCCTGCAGGGAAGGAGCAAGATTCTACAGATGCTCCAGTTTTGTAATGTAGATAAAATCAATGTCATCTTTTGAACCCGAGAAAATGCTTGAAAACGTAAACTGTCACGCAAATAGATTGTATACGTATTGTGCTGATAAGCTGGTTGATTTCTTTTTCCGAAAACCTTAGTTTTTGCAAATTAAAACTTAGGCATTATTCACAGAAGCCATCGCACTAATTGTGCTTGGTATACTTGTAAATTTATTATTTGGGTAGAGAAGCTGAAAGGTTTCGCAGAAGTTCTGAGCCATGATCGACTTACTCTTTGACGTTCGAAGAGATATTCGCATCGACATGGTAGATAACCTCTATCACGTTCCTTTCTCTGTTCTACATGATGACCGACATATAATGCTTGCACTTGGTACACATTTGGAAGAGAACTGTCACAAATATTATTTGTATTATTTATCACGATCCTATTTTTTAAAATGAAATTGCACATTGTTTTAGAAACAAAATTATGACTTATTGGGAGGTACTCTTTTGATCAATATTTGGCCAGTGGCTGATTACATGTGAAATGTCATCTAAGGAAATGTGATATTATCTCCGACATTCGACAGAAAATCTCCATTCTCTCTCTTGTTTCTTTGGCATTTTGTAGGGTCTTTTGTTCTTGAATTTCAAAGAATCAATGAAGTGTGAAGAAAGTTGATTCATATGGCGAGGTGACTTTTTCCATGGTGTCATCAGCTGAACAGCGTTCACAATCTATCCGCTGATTAGCTTCAACTAGTACGCAAAAATAATTTTACACAACACAGATGGGAACTACTAAACTTACAAATATGGGACAGACATATGAGCGATGGCTCTTCCGCAGTATTAGCAAGTAAATTATATATATATATA
>NC_068985.1:101745678-101745996 GCF_001194135.2 Octopus bimaculoides | reverse complement strand
ATATATAATAAAGATTATTTGCCAACACAATGTGGCAGTCCTGGTTAGGACGAATGTTATTGTTATTTAACTCCAGGAAACATTTTCTCCAGCTGGCTATCGACGCACTATCTGCATATATATAGCCCGTGTTCAGGTATTATGTGCTTGCGTGGGTGTAGGGGTATATAGTGTCTGTGTTCAGGTATCAAGTGCTTGCGTGGGTGTGTGAGCATGCATGATACATCCATCCATACACCCATCTATTCATCCATTCATCCACCTATCAATTCATACATATATATACATACATACATACATACATACATACATACATAT
>NC_068985.1:101744015-101745575 GCF_001194135.2 Octopus bimaculoides | reverse complement strand
TATATATATATATATAAATATATATATATATACCATTTTAGTGTATATTAGCATGTCTGCTTATGCAAGTATATGCACGAGTAGACATACGTAAGACAAAACATAAGATTCTGCACTTAAGCATACATTCATACAAATATACTCTGTTTTAGATATTGAAATTCCGATGGAGAAGATTTTATCTGATTTAGAAACAGATTTGAAACTGACAGAAACTGACTTGAAATAAAACTGAATAACGACGTACATATAAACGTACAAACATATAAACCATAGAGATAATTATATAATTCTTTAAGCACTTGATGTTCTTATGATTACGGGCGTTTCGCAAACTAAATCATATTGTATTGCCTTTATTGTAGAAGAAATTAGAAGATGATTTAATTAGAAGCATAGTATTGTTATGGGATCTAACGAGATAAGATCATACGTGAGGTGTGCTGTAGAGGTATGCCCCAACATAATTCTTAATTAAAATACCTTAAACCATACGGGCTGTGAACGTGGAATTTTAAACCATTCGCCTTTTAAATACATGAAGTAGCGTAAGTCCATTTCTAATAGTGAAACAAATACGTAAATCGGTAAGAAGTACATTAACAGAATATCTGAATCTTAAAAAAAGAAAGAAAGCAATAAAAGAACTGATAATTGTCTCTTGAAAGCATATTTTGAACTCTATTATTGGAATTATTTCAACAGAAAATTCTCGGTGATGAGAAATATGTGAGATATATTGGTGTGGTAATTTAGAAAAAATATTCATACATGTATATTATTCAGACATGTATATTACAATATTCATATCGACGCCAACATGATTCACAAAATTGTCTATTGTAATTCTGTACATGACGTCCATTCTAATTTTCATACGCACCATGATAAAAACGACGAGTTTAAAACTGGAAAATAATTATATTAGGATTATATTTAGGAATGCGGCAAAAGGAAGAAAATATTTTATAGAATGTCAATTGTAATGCAAGGGACCAGGAATTACAGAAGTAAAATTCAAACATTCACTGGTTCAACTTTCTAGCGGAAAGCCGGTACATGGCACCTAAACTGTTAGAAATGATAACTAAATCTCGATCATACCGTATCTATCACTTTAAAGATTATACATACAGCGGTCGATACGATCGTACACATATTTATAAACCACCTGACAATCAATACCGAAAGCAGACTTGTCTGAAACACGCTCAAATTATAGTTGTTAGAATGAATAACAAGATAGAACAGAATTCAACTCTTGCTGTATTCCTATACAAATAGATGTAAATGCTTGCATACATAAATGCATGCATATATAAATATCGGTTTAAAAATTTTGGAACGAGGCCAGAAATTTCGAGGGATGATTACGTCGACTCCACTATTTAATTGGTAGATTTGTTTTTATCGACACTGAAAGGATTAATGGCAAAGTTGACGTCGGCGTAATTTGAACTCAGAACATAAAAACGAAAGCAGCTAAGCAATTTACCCGGCATACCTTACATGCATGAATAAATATACAAAAATTATATACACAGGCACACAACAGATATA
>NC_068985.1:101734739-101743998 GCF_001194135.2 Octopus bimaculoides | reverse complement strand
ACATATATATATATATGTCTGTGTGAGTGTATGAGTGTATGTGTATATAGGTGTATGTGCATATATATACCTATATTTAAATATACATATGTATATATGTATGTATATATAAATATATATACTTATATTATATAAGCATATTTACATGCATATATAAAGTTATCTCTATCAATCAACCTATCTCTCTCAGTCGTTCTCTCTCTCTCTCTCGTTGCACACAAGCACACACATATGTATGGCGGGATATCATTGCAGAAATATAAATTTGCTTCCCAACCACATGGTTCCGAGTTCAGTCCCTACATATTCAGCTAGCCAACCAAAGCATTGTGAGTGGATTTTACTTGCTTTGAGAACCTGGAGCCTCTATATTAGCACTGGATATTTCACTCTGGCTTGTTCTTGATTCAGGTTAGAAGGATAGGTAGGTTCTATGAAGTACGGTGCAAACCTTATTGGCCCTAAAATTTTAGGTAATGAAATAGAAAAGTACATCGACCGTGCATGTTTGAATTGGATAAAAGTTATGACAGAGGCAAAAGGTAGCGCAAATGCAATGTTCTCTGAATGGATGCGATTTATGGGTTCTTTAAAAAAAAACCTGAACACTCTTGATATGAATACGTACGTATATGTGACTTTGTGTGTATGTACGCTAATAAGAAATCATCACCGGATCTAAGAATTTCTATGCTGCAATTATTGCTCATATTTGCTTTTCAAGACATTCGGCATTATGTTCTTTTTTCATGAAAAGAAATCTAAAGCATCAGAGATATTTCCCACTCAACACTCGCTCGTCTTTTATTAAGATTATTCTTATCTCCATCACAGTTAACTCGTTCTATAAATTGGTTATTGTGTCTTGCTCGATCTTCATTGCCATATAAAATTTGTTTTTCGCAAAGCCTCTCCAAAATCAGCTATAGTTAATTCGTGTGATTTAAAGGAGTTGGCAGCAGTATCTACATTTCCGAACGGAATGTTTTATAGCAGCACAGAAACTTTTCGCATTCAGAGCATAACAGAGTATTAAATATTTATATATTTTTGTGGAGATTGATCTAAATATATAAATACGTTACCCTCTGTCTTAGCATCTCAATAAAATGCAAACTGTATTGCAAAAGATACCACTGCTTCGTAAGAAACATTAATCTGTTTCAGGTCAAACAGAGAAACTCGTTCCTGTCTTTCAGTTATGGCAAAAAATGTTATGTTTTTATTGTAGAAATCGATGTTCTAACACGAACAATTTCCGGTTGATACATAGAACAATGCAACGAAGTTAAATTAAAGTTGACACGGCTATATTGTAAACCCAGAAAATATGAGCTATTATTCACAATATAAATACAAATGTTAATAAAACAAATATATCCATTAATAGACTTAAGCATTGCCACTGGCCAAATTAACTCTACCCTCCTAGGGCACCGGACAGAGTGCCTGGTGATATTTAAACGCGTATCCTCTAATTTCATTTCAAATTTATTAGCTTATTTCGATTTCCGTTACATCCCGCGGAGGGTGTGACAAATAAAATAAAGGATTAACCAAATTCTAGTTTCGAACCAATAAATTATAAACCAACCACACAGAAAGGGATGATTAAGACTTGCATTAATTATAACAATAATCATTAAAGTATAATTATAAACAATATTATTATAACAACCATGGTTATCAGCCGTTATTATATGTGACCAATCTGTTGAGTTCGATGACGTTATAATTGCTGGGATACAATCCCCGTCAGAATTCAGTTCGCAGCTTAAACATTCAATTTAATATTTCCAGTGACTTCGAATGAATATTTTGCAATTTCAAATCGTTCATGCACAGAAAACATGTCGTTTCTTATTTAATATAATACCAAAAACACCCATACGAACCAATATTGCGATTCGAGTGCGTGTGTACGAGTGTGTCTGTGTGTGTGTGTGTGTGTGTGTGTGTGTGTGTGTGTGTGTGTGTGCGTGCGTTACTGTATGTATATGTCTACGTGTGTATGCGCGTGAAAAGTTGCTCTATCTAATATTTGATATCATTTAAATTGAAATTTTTGAAATCCTAGTGGCTCTTTAGAGATTAGCAGGCGACGTATTTTTAATATCTCAAATTGAATGGAAAATTACAGCGGGAGAATTTGCACTACTTTCAAGTTAATTAAAGTGAAATATAACAATTAAAGACAATATATTGATAAAGTTATATGAATAGTAGAAACAAATATTCTAAGGAAATGATTGAAAAGAGCGAAAGATAGAAGGTTGAAATATAGATAAGAAGTGGACAAAGAACAAGCAAACATTTCGCACAACGGTAGTGAAGTTATAAATATTTAAATATGAATAGAATGAATTTGAGTGTCATGTTTAATAACATTCATTCTGTAACGAGATATTGCTAAATGATTTGACAAATAATAAATTGAACATTGATTTCAACAACAGTTCAAGTGCAACGTGTTCTGAATTATGGGAAATAATGACAAACTTAATGAAACTCTATAAAATATATTGAATTCAAAGATTCTGCCAAATCTTTGTAGAATTAACAATTACGAATATATTTGTTTTGCTTGCTTTTAATATTTGTACAGTGGTGTTTTGTTCTGTTCACATAATGCATTTAGAGAAAAATATTGAATTAAATGACACCTAATGCGAGTTAAAATTTTGGTTTCCTTCTCAAGACAGAAATAAGGAAAAAATCTTGGAGCCAAAACGGTATTATGTAAATACCATTATATTTAAGAATATTCGAAAATTAATTATACCTAAATGACAAGGTCACTTTGGAATTAATGGGCCGATTGAATGAAAAATTTGATTTTGTAACACTGTAATTCAATTTAGAAATAATAATGGAAAGCATCATATTTCAAACAAAGATGAAAAAGAAGGAGGGTTTAACGTTTTGCCATTAAAATATATTGAAACATATCAAACATCATTTAAATCTATTGTTACATATAACATCTTTTGGCACTAACTACGACTATACTGTAAAGAAAGATTAAACCATACTAAAATTAATTTCACTAAAATATCACAACAGTATTAAGATGGAAAATATTGAGTATATATACTACAGTGAACGCTATCTCCGAAATCTACAATTTGTATGTACCATGTGGAATTTAACTTGTTAACTTAAATACTAGGATTTTTATTTCATTGAGAATTTGGACTTCGTTTCTATCGGTTGTGCTTAACTCTGTTTGTTGGCTCACATTTCTAGATACATGCATCGTATAATACGTCACTATGAGTGTTATATGTAAATGATCAGTCACTGTCCTTAGCTACTCCATTATTTAAGTAAAACAACAGAATGCCATGTGAATGAATTTCTAGCATGTATGTATTTCACATTGATGTTGCCTGACTTGGTTGCATCGTATTAGACATATTTGATTTAAAGGAGATTTGCACACTATATCTAGCAATCTAGCTAACATTCACATGGATTCTATACCTCATTCATAAATACATACAGATGTACACGCACACATCCATCCAGACGTATTTTTAAGTATATGTACCTAGAAATTGGGTAAGAGATTTTGGGTTAAAGAGAATCTACACAAGATATTAGAATGTAGTTACAAAATAAACGCCTACACTAAAAGTCTGATGTTTTATTCTCTGTCTCATACATACACAAGTATATAAACTACACTTTAAACGCAGAAATTAGTTTAGCAAACATATTAATATTATCATTATTACTTTCTTGAAGCGGTCATTGAGATCAAATTTGATGGAGAACAACATACATCGGATATTTAAAAAAAAAGCTGGTTTAATTTGCTTTTGTGTAATGTAATTAACATACTTTGATTCTCTGACATTACGGTTTGGTAAGTACAATAAAACCATTCTAGAATTACATTATTAAATGGTGATGTCTCTGAATGTGATTAGAGAACATAAATGCACACAATATTTACGGTTGTTATTTCCATATAGTAATTATGTAAGTGGTTATATTACGGAAACAACATTGAGGTTGTCTGTTTATACTTATGTATTAGATTGTTTTTACTTTGTACAAATTGTTTTCATTGTTTTTGTCAGCAGTATCTGCCATATAAATAGTTTTGTTATGTTATGTTAGTAAGTCAAGAGCACATCGACATTTAAAGGGCTTTCTTGCTCTCGGCGTACCGTTAAATGCTTGAGAAGCGAGCTCACTGCGTTGTTTTATATGCTGTCCACTTGGCAATACATTGATTCACTGAATCACTCAAGAAAAACTTCACAGCGATTGGATTGTGCCAATAATGAGCAACTATCGCCAGCAGCTGGAACATCAAACTTTTAATGTATTTATCGCTGTAACTTCTACTTCAAGAGTATTCCTCATATATAGATTACTATTCCACTTAATCGACAAAGAGGCAAAGCATAACGAGCATTGGCACGAACATAGCTCTGTGGTAAGAACCTTGGTTCATAACCACCTGGTTCAAGGCTCAGTCCTACTGTGTGGAGCCTTAGGTAAATCCCTTCTGCTATAGCCACAGGGCTATATATACACATATGTGTGTGTGTGCGCGTGTGTGTATGTATGTGTGTGTGTGTGTGCATGTGTGTGCATGTGGGTGTGTCTGGATTTGTGTCCCCACCGTTTGACAACCGATGTTGGAGTGTTCACGTCCCTATAAAATAGAGGTTCGGTAAAAGATAAACTGATATAACTAGTACAAGGATTTAAAAAGAAAATCAAAATGCTGGTGTCATAAGACAGACAAAAATTCGTCAAGGCGGTGCCTCAAAATTGCTGCATTCCAATGACTAAAGGAAGTAAAAAAAAAAAGACAGTTTGAATGAAGAAGAAAAGAGAGAATTCGTAGACACAAACGTATTTGGAAATTTTCCATTTCTCGAGGCAGGTGCAATTCCGGAACTTATGTCTTTCTAATTTTGGATAATAATACATAATTTATATTATACATAATACATAATTTTCTGAGAATATTTAGAGAGATGATACAATGCGGTTTAGCATAAGTTGTGATGCTGCTTTTCAACATTATACAATTATCTCTTTGATACGGCCATTTTCGATAAAAACCACTACACTCTCTTGATTATGAAAAATATGTTTGTTAATTGATGCGAAACTTGTTCACATAAAACTATGTAAACATTCGTACACATTAGTGCATCTGAATACCTCTTCTAACTCTAATATTCTTAAAAAAAAAATATTATTTTGTGTTTATAAATACTTAGAAACATTTTTCATTCATTTTGCTTCAATGATAAGGTCGTTTTGCATTTGATCTCAAAGAAATTTCGATTGCTGCTGGCAATGATTTTCCAATTAAGCGTTTAGATATGGATATCAATACATTTGTATGAATTTGTTCAAGAATTTCATTATATGTTTCGTTCTTAGGATTCAGTTTAGGATCAAACTTATTGAGTTCTGTATTTTATAATTTCATCCATTTCTCTTTATTTAATGTATGTTGTAAAATAATTATTCGTTCATTTCTCTTTATGTAATTGTTGTTGTTGTTGTTGTTGACACTCTGTTGCTTACGACGACGAGGGTTCCAGTTGAGCAGATCAACGGAACAGCCTGCTCGTGAAATTAACATGCAAGTGGCTGAGCACTCCACACACACGTGTACTCTTAACGTAGTTCTTGGGGATATTCAGCATGATACAGTGTGACAAGGCTAGCCCTTTGAATTACTGACACAACAGAAACGAAGTAAGAGTGAGAGAAAGTTGTGGTGAAAGAGTACAGCAGGGTTCGCCACCATCCCCTGCCGGAGCCTCGTGGAGCTTTAGGTGTTTTCGTTGAATAAACACTCACAACGCCCGGTCTGGGAATCGAAACCGCGATCCTATAACTGCGATTCCACTACCCTAATCACTGAGCCATTGCGCCCCCACCTTTATGCAATATACGTTGTTAAATAATTAGAGTATATTTTACAAAATAATTTCTGTCTGTTTTGCGGAATGTTATACCGAAAACATTTCGGTTTTTATGATATAAATAAGGGTTTTAATCCCGATACACTATCTTTATAATATAAATTGTCTCTAATTATTTATTTCATCATCTGAATATCAACGAAAGAAATTTTGTCATTTTACACCAGTGTAACTTGAAGATTATATTCCTTATGCAATATTTAAATTCCTTCAAAAGATCCAATTTCTCCTTCCATAAAGAAAAACTTCATTCAAGAAGCATATTTCATTTTCCATCCCTTTTAGTTGATTCTTCCTATAATTTCAGTTCACGATATCTCAAAACAACGTTTGTATACTTTGGAACATCTATGTCGCTCATCTTCAGATAGATAGATAGAGATAGATAGATAGATAGATAGATAGAGAGAGAGAGAGAGGGGGAGATAGGGAGGTGGAGGGAGAGAAAGAAAGAGAGAGAAGGAGGGAGAGAGATAGAAAGAAACAGAGATAGTGAGGGTGAGAGAGAACGAGAGAGAGATCGTGTTGCAACATTGCAAAATATTAACGTATCATTCCAGATAATATTCTACTCGGAGGGAAAGAGAAAAGACTACCCTAAACGTAGGCTATTCAGTCTATGGGACAGGCATAACTCTAATAACAGTGGTGCCATCACTTACCGAAGAGAACAACTGTCGTTGAGCTCGCTGAAAAATATGACCATATGCTCGCGTATGAAGTTCAATTCAGAAAACATTCTTGGAGCTTGAGTCTCCTCCAAAACTCTGCTGCCACCTTGCTGAAAGTGGATGAATGATGCTTAGCTACCAAGTTAGTATTTGCTTTTGTAGAAGTGAGATAGAGATATACATTTCATATATACATTTTCATCGTAACTAACCCATTTATTAATTTGAACAATCGAAAATGCGCAATCATATCGCATATGAAATATAATTTTTCATTTCTTTTAATTCCGCTTTAAACCTGAAACAAATAGACAACTTATTAAGAAAGAAGTCAAGAAAGACCATATGTTAGGATAGAATATGCTTCATATGACATTGTGCATACAAACCAAAATATGAATATATCATTGTAAAATTATTATTTGATTTCATATGACTTGTACTACACATAGCACCGTTATGAAATTATTAGAATTATGTATTAATTGAATACTATTGGTATTTTGAAGAAGACGGGTTGCATGCATCTACAAACTATGTGAGCATATGTACCACGAAGTAATTTGAAATAGGAAGGTTATATATATGTCTACTAAATGCAAGAATATAATATTCCATAGACCTATGATAACATATTGCAAATAAAATCATTGCGTAAATTGAATCTGAATGATATATTCATAAATGGAGCTTAATCAGAGAAACACTCGATGCTTTCAATATTAGAAAATAATATTAATAATAATAATAATATCAATATTAGAAAATAATAAATATCAACTATATTAAAATTACTGGATGAAATTTCTGGAGGATATATGAATTGTCATTGAATTCCAAAGAAAACGCCACACTATATGTACCATAAGTCACATCATATGTTGTACCTACACAGAACGTACTTCAAAACACCAGAATACACTACCATTGCGTTCATTCTTTTTATGTTTACTGCATCTGTTCTGAGCCGTCCTACACACATTTCACGAAAGGAGAGATACACATTTACGTTATATACGTTGAAGTTCACTGGTCACAACATCGTTAGGGTAGGTTTGTTTATTTCTCACTTCTTAATATAATTCGCAGTTAGGTTTATATTTGTATTTAAAGTTTCTTACCAAACGTATCAGTGAGTTAGAAATTGTAGATAATTGTTAATTTCAAATGTTGGCACAAGATCAGCAATTTCAGGCATGGGAAAAGTCAATGTCATCGACACAGTAAGTATTTGTATGTTTGTGTGTATATGTGTGTAATTATATACAATTCTTGGTACATTTCATTGGCAAAGACAAAGTATGTTTTTATACGGAGCCACAAACCCAGGGTTTGGAATTATGGAATTGTAACTTGTCTATTTATCTATCTTTTAACCTATTCAATACATGTTGAGGTTTTAGAATCAGGTTTTGATTGCTATTTCAAGCATGGTAGTATCTCTTAGATATCCTTATAATTTTAATCATATACATACATACATACTTACACACAAACATACATACATTTATGTGTGTGTGTATAAACACACATATGAATATGTATCTGTACATGTATTTTGATATATATTTGTATACACATATATTTGCGTACAACCATGATAATTACGCGATTATAAAAAAAAGAAACTCGATATACACTCGTGATTTTCTTTACTTTTCATATATATATATATATATGTATATATATATATACGTGAAATATCTTTGGCCAGGAAATATGAAGTTCATTTTGAAATTATTGAAATGTCAAGTATGTGTTTTAAATTTCATAATTCGTGAATCCTGAAATGAATTCTTCAGCTGGAAACGTTGAACATTCACATGATAATTCTGCATTAGAAAACCTAAATCTTGAGCACCATGCTTATGTTAGTAGTAAAACCATTCGCAGAGGATTTATTGTTAAATTAAGATATGAATACGATTCAACTGTCAGCCAAATTTTGTGACATGTTCTTTGTAAGCGAATTAAATAATACGTGTTTAATGTTTGTTTCGGTAGTTCTTGTTGAATATATAGACACTTCAGGCATACTCTCTCCAATACAAGCTGAAACCTTTAAGAGCATTGATCAGTTATGTTAAGGTTCTAATAATGCAGTCACTACAGTGTCTAACCTATAGATTAGTGGCGAAGAGTGTAGCTTCAGCAACGCTGATTATTGGGAGTTTGGAACGATAATTATATAGTTCTATTCCTTACGTCCAGTTATCTTGGAAAATCAAAAATCATATATAACATCAAACCAAATATTTCGATGTGCTATTTACAATCACGTCTCTCTTTTCTTCTCTGCTCACGTGAACATGTGTGTATTTATGTGTATGTGTGTACGTGTGTCCATATGTGCTCAAACTAAAAAGACACACATGCACTGGCACCTATATGTAACATACACAAATATATATATACGCAAGCACACATACACACACACATATACATATATATTTGTTCATATTCATGCATATTCACTCATATGATAACATACGAGGATGTCCAATATGTATATATATATATATATATATATATATATATAGATATAGATATAGATATATACAGACACACATATATATATATTTGTTCATATTCATGCATATTCACTCATATGATAACATACGAGGA
>NC_068985.1:101730368-101734365 GCF_001194135.2 Octopus bimaculoides | reverse complement strand
CGTTTGTGTGCCTATGTATCGGTATGTATTTATGGATATCTGATATGATCCGTTTCAATGAGTAATAACGCGTCTACTTATGAATACGTAAGAATGTATATGCGTATATATATGTGTGTTTGTATATATCTATATCTATATCTATATATATATATATATATATATATATATATATACATATTGGACATCCTCGTATGTTATCATATGAGTGAATATGCATGAATATGAACAAATGTGTGTATTAGTAACTGCTGGTTTGTAATTCAATCTTTCATTGTTTAACCTGTATGCACCGTCAATAACCAAGTATACACCCTCACATGTGTGCACATTGCATACATATATAAGTACGCATGTGCACGTACACTTGTGTGTTTGAGTGAATTTAATTGTTGTATGTCTGAATCTTTGCCATCTATAAATATATTTTATGTATGTGTGTATTGCTTTCATTTGTTTACGAATATAGGAACAAGAACTTGACCTGAGTAAATTCTATTTGAAATCGTTTGTGATGTTCGTGATAATAGTTATCGGGTATAGTTTCTCCTTAGAATCAGTGATATCATTCCCTGTGTGGTTTGTAATTTACGCAGTTTGAAAATGAGAAAACAACTTCTGTCTCACAATGATGGAACAATGCTTGCCAGCTATCTGGCATGATCACAAGTCGTTTGAGCTCCGCGTGCTTTTATCGTTGTCCAGTCTACTTAATCAATGATTCCACTAACGTCTATATATAAAGCGGTCTCATTAATATTTTCGTCGTTAACAACGCTGAACCATGTTTGTGGTTCGTGTATTACCATCAATAAATGCATGCTTTTAGTAGCGTGCTTCTATTTGCTGTATATCATTTCCTTGCATTTTGAGTGAGCAAGTGTATCTAAATATATGCGTATCGTTTGAGCAACACTGACAAGAGTATAAATCTAAAAGAGTTATGGATTTTACAGAATAGGTTTATTGACCGTCTAGATTTATTAAGCTTTTGACCTGAATAGATATTTCTACATGACAAATATTATAATAAGTTTGCAAAAGTGAGTTCTTAAACAACGTCATTAAAATAATTAGCAAAACCTTCGCATTTGTTCCGAAATAGAAAATGAGTTCGACATTGTTCTTAAAAACTAGGATATAAATTACGGTATACATTATTATTCGTGTTAAGAGCAAGGAATAATTTTGCATTTTTGTACTTATCCTCAACACCTTTACATCCTATACTATACGGTTTAACCTTTCTAATAATATCCCAGCCAATTGAACCATATTTTATTACTATCCTTCGGCGTACAAATTAATGTACTAAATATATATATATATATATATATATATGTATGTATATGTATGTATGTATGTATGTATGTATGTGTTTGTGTGTGTGTGTGTGTTGAGAAAGAGTGATAGAGGTTAACATGGTTTAATCATTACTTTTTTTACAATCAAATGTAAAACAAATTGTCATACGAGGTATTCCATACTTCAAATCTACATTTCTATCATTAATCATTTATTGACCTCATGCATCAACTGATGTACAAAAGTGCGGTAACGTTTATGGAACATGCATTATTTCAAGAAATGTCGCTTTGAATCATTAATCATAACTGACAACTTACTGAATAAATGCACCTAACTATATGTTTGAAAATATTTCCGTCCATACCTCACGTTGTCACTTTATTCACCTGCTTCATAACTCCAAATTCATGTTACATAGCAATTTTACATATCTCACAGAACTCTATATATGATACACTACAGATTATTTAGCAATGATAGCAAACGATATATTATCTACTAACTGAGAACCCGGTAAAAGAATTGCCATTCAGTACATGCACATTACTAAATCTTCCATTTAATTTTGCTGTATTTCAAATTGGCTTTTCTGATTTATTTTATTAAATCATTGCATAAACCAAAAAGAACCTGTGTATTCTAATTATTAGTATTCATGCTAATTAAGAATTCTCGTCAGTCTTACCAATATATCATTGGAATGTGCTGTGCGCAAAGTTTGTATAAAAATTAATTTGTTCTATCAATATAGATCAATATAGTATCGATGTAGTCTATCACATATTGAATCACGATTAATGGATAAATATACGCTTTATTCTCACGACATGTATTATTCGTTGATAAGATATTTACTTTCGAGAAGTGTAGACGTGAAGCAAATAATAATGCGATAGAAATTTGAATACTATAGGCTAAATACCTGTAATGAAATATATCTGTTCGGTAGTTATCCCAATATTGAAAGCGCAGCTGTTCCAAAATCTCTTTAAACTTTTGTAAGTTTGTTATCTTACTGATCTCAAAAAATGAGCAGTTGATTTCAGTGCAATTTTGAAGTATTTACTTAAATTGTTTTAGCTGTTAAACAGAATATCTCTTTAAAACTAATGTATCTCAATTAATACGTACTGACGTAAACTGAATTTGTTTCATGTGATGCAGCAAGTATATCAACCGCAAACGGATTTTTAAAAAAATGAAGAACCGATTCTATGATAATCTTTCTACTACAGGTACCAGAACTGAAATTTAGGGTGAGTAGACTCGACGATTGTATCGAACCTAGTGCTTGACTGGTAAAAGTTGAAGGTAACATCAATCGCGGTGGAATTTGAACTCAGAACGTATAAACACAAAAACTGCCACTAAATATTTTGACTGATTTGCATCGATACTGCCAACTCACCGTCTCGACATTCCATTATATTGGTTTCAAATCTTAGCAAAAGATCAACAATGTCAGGAGCAGGGTTAAATCGATTATATCGACCCCAATGGTAAACGGCTATTTATGTTAGCGACCGTGAAATTATGAACGGCAAACTGGACCTCGGTACAATTTGATCTGAGAACGCGACGACGGACGAAATACCGCTAAGCATTTCGCTCGGCGTGTTAACAATTCTGCCAGCTCACCGCCTTACACTAATGTTCCATAAAATTGAATTTAAACTTGGCACAAGGCCAGAAATTTTGGGAGTGGGACAAGTCGATTTAATCGAGCCTGCGACAAAGTCAATGTAGGTGAAGTTTGAACACAGAACGTAGAGACAAAACGTCGCTAAGTATCTTCCTGCATGCTAACGATTTTGTCAGCTCACCGTGTCTAAGAGACTAGGTTTCACTATATATTAGTCTGCACTATTTGTTTTATTTACATGTTTCTCAGTTCAAATTTGAAAAGAATTTAATTTAGCCGCTCGTAGACAATACAATAAGAATATGTACTATACAAACACGCATATAACTAAATATACAAAAAATGACGTAATCATTAAATTAAATGTATGCAGCAGATATTGTATAGGTGTTCTAATGTTAGATAGTCTCGAGGTACTCACTGTTGTAAATTTTAGGATCCTTAGATATAAATCTAATGTCATTATGGTTTTATATACTGCGTCATTCAAGTAAAAAACACTGGATTATTCAGACTCGCATTTCTGGCTATATCACGACGGAACGCACAATATTTTTATTGTCTCGTAATGCCAAAGTATCCGTCCATTTAGTCAACAATCTAAAGGGCATTAAGTAAAGTAATCGGTAGCCTATCTGCAGCGTAATGCTCAGAAATAACCGAGACGTAAACGATATTAATTTCTTTTCAACGAGCTTCAGCCGAAGAAAGCATAAACCGTGAAAAATATTTTTCAAAAATCAGTTATAAGAAGCAGTAAATAACTTTCTTCTGTATGAACAGAATCAACCTATTTTACGATTGTATATCGATGTATAAATGAGTGCACGCATGCTTTAATATAAATAAATGCGTACATATCCATATATATATAGAAATAATCGCACAACCAAACAACTAAATATATATATATGATTATTAGTATTTGAACGTGTGGTATGTATGCGTTTATAAAAAATAAAGTAAGCGGGTAATAACGGTATATATAAATGTTTTAATATATATATATGTAGGTATGTATATATATATATATATATATATATATAT
>NC_068985.1:101723201-101727621 GCF_001194135.2 Octopus bimaculoides | reverse complement strand
TATATATATATATATATATACATATATATAGATGCATATATGTATATATATATATATATATACATATATATAGATGCATATATGCATATATATGTGCTCATATATATTTATATATATATATATACAAAAGTGGATCATGTTTCGTAATTGCTTGTAAAAAAAAAAATGATTAATATTTAGCAAGAAATCTGCACCAATGTTGGGGTAGGTGAGTATTAGAGCAAATAATATGACATAGTAATGACACTGTTGTAATGCACGCATTTTATAAGGACAAGCAAATTTAAGATGCTGCAAAGTAAAATTTACTACAATTTAAAATAAAGGAGGACACGAATATGCCAGTGGGATTATGCTTTAATGTGGAATGAGAATATTAAGATAATTCTAAATATAATTGTTGGTTAATGAATACTCATCGTGTTTGAAGTTGTATATAAATAATACAGAAAATATGAGTTCATATAAAATCACAATCTGTGGAAGCTTCGTAATATAAACGTTTCTTCAATCCATGTTCCCCTATGCGTTAAATATTATGTTCAACATATTGGAAAATAGGACGTTTTCGTTTCCTTAAATTCTGTATGATATCAATCCTTTCAGCTTGATTTCCTGAGTGAAACAGAATATAAAATATCCTTTCTAAAATGTAAAACATTAGAAAAATTATCGATATTCAAAGAGAGTGGAATGCGATTGAAAGCATTTTTGATAACCGATTTTTCTCATTTCTCATCCTCTTGTGAAACATGAGCTATCAGTATTATTGAACAAATTTTACTTGTACTGTTATGTACAAAAGGAGTTAGTACATAACAGTAACTACAAAATTTGCATCTTAATTAGACTATTAAAACTAATTTTTGGCCGGATATGAAGCTGACACAGTCGTAAGATTCATTGCAAGTTCAATCTCCATAAAATTAATGCAAACATCTCACAAAAATTCCACTGTTTAGCAATACATTTCCCCTCCAAACTGCATGTGAAATTTTATATGACTCATTTATTAATTCGCAATTATAAGCTTTCGCTAAAGAGTGTATGGAGGTTTGTGATAGTAGCGCGAATACTAGAGACTCTGAAGAAGATCTAGAGATACATATTATCAAATCAAAACCTCTCCTACGTTTGGAATGATAAACAATATGGATCGTTAATTACCTCCTGAAAGGGAACGTACACCTCAGACATTTATGCATTCCAAATTAATTTTTTTCCTTGGAATTGAATAGAAAAGTATATTAATATGTCTACGAGCGCACGAGATGATTAGCATTTAGCATACGCATTTTAATGATTTATCAATGTTGACATTGAGAATGAATAATTGTGCTAGCGAGATCAAGTATTTGCAAATTTATCACTCTAAAATAAATCAAACAAAAATATGGTAGTAGAAGAAAACAAACTAAACAAATTCTCAAAGTATTCCCCATGAACAGATTATTCACAAAAATTGTTTATAAATATTTATGAAGATGATGGGTTTCTTCCTATGTATTAGACTAAGATCAAAGAATAGCACCCAGGATTAAACGAGCGGTTTTCCAACAACTATAAAGACACATGTTTGTTTAAGATATAGTATTTTTTTCTCTGTAAAGTAAGATTCACGATTCATTTACTTGGTGAGTTAAAAGGATCTGTACCTTCGACTGAACACAGGTTATCCGATAACCGAGAGTTTTGAAGAATAATCGATGATAATGACTTAAAAGTGTAAAACAATGAAAGGAAAGTTGAAAATGAAACGGACGGAAAAGAAAACGACAAATAATCAATACAAAATGCATATTAGCGAAGAAATTAAGAGAATGTTAAGAAGAGCGACACATGAGAAAAAAAAGAAAAATACGAGAATGAAAACATAGATAAGGGAAACAAAATAAATAGGGAATGAGAGGCAGAATGAAATTCAGACTAGAAAGCCCAAGGGAACGCTTTCACAGATAAAGCGTTGCGTTTAATCCCGAAAAGAAAGAGAACGAGAGAGAAAAAAGGTCTTGGAAATTTTCGGAAAAATGGATCAAGTACATATTTGTATTGCTAAGGGACATTACAGTTATTATTGATGTTTGTGTAAATATTATCTTTACAATTTCCGTTGAATTGCAGAAACAGCATAATGCCCGAGTGAATACATTATACTATAGATTTCGGTCGTTAAATACTAAAGTGAGTACCATCAATAGTTATTTTGTCTTTCGTTTATCAAGTGTCTGTGCAAGAAACGTCGGTTGCGAACTTATGCCAATTATGTTGAATATATAGTACCTCAGATGCCACCATAGACTCTATGGTCTCCTATCAGTGTTTGTAAGATTATTATTATTACCATTAAAAGTAGACGAAAGAAGGAAAAGTATCACAATGGATATAATGTCATGCAGTGTTTAGACACACATCTGTACATTTTATGTCCAAATCCGAAACATCTTGTAGATCGATAAAATTCATTATTTTTAAAGTAAACGGGTGGATTTAATTGACTAAAACCTCCTCTAAAATATATTTATTTCTGTCGAAGAGTGAAGTTATTTTTCTTATTTCTATTCTGTATTCTTCATTTATTGACGAACTATTAACACTTTGAAACTGCGAGTACGCTTCAGCGGGCACGATTTCGTTCGACCTTTTCCCTAGAAGACGAAAGAGTGGGTGGTCATATAGACTTGTCTCTCTGCGGTTTGCTAATTGCCTTTTTTTAAAACCGCATATCCAAAACTGTGGACAAGTGCTTTTGAGTTTTCCAGAGATTTAGTGATACGAAGTCATAATCGCTAAGGCGTACTCGCGGGGCCAAAAACAGGTTAATAATTAATCAATAATTAAAAAATACAAATTGGTAGTCATAACAAAAACAGATACATCCCGAAGGAGATTATATTAATTAGAACTACTTCTGTATCGACGTTTACCGACATGCGAAACATATAATATTTAATACTCCTATTTTCTTCTTTTACTTCATAGACGCCATTGCTCCACATATACCTTTATCTGTCTAACAATATGTGGCTACGAGTGTTTATACATCCCCTCATCCCTCCACATGTAATGTGAGTATGTCGGACTTTGTGCTAGTGTCTATGTGCATATCTATAAGTTTTCCGTTTGTCGTCAATCCGCAGAATGGTAGAAAGTACATACTACTACAGTTAAAAAATGTTTACCATGGTAAGGATCTGGAAAAATTTCTGAAAATACTGTCTAATTCATGATGTTCCCGCGCTACACAGTATCTAAATTTGCTTGACTTGCATGACAGCGGTGTAGTTCTACTTTAGTATCATAATGAATGTAATTGAATCCTAACATATCTTGTCTGCTGTTCTACCGACTACATTTCATTGCAGTTAACATGTTTGAAATATTTATCAACCATCAAGTGCATCAGATGTCTCTATACTATATTGCTCATTAATATCTGAGCTCTTTTTTTAAAAGCATTTTATAAAACTGGGGATCGAATGAGACATATTCACATTATGCTGTTCATTACGTTTTCGTTAAAATGACTAAAGGAGGAACACATGGCTATAGTAAAGCTCGGTCGTAATGTGTAGTGTAATTATATTTACAATATAATATATTATTGTAATTGTATGCAATTATAACGACCTTGGTGCTTCTTAGTGTAAACAAAACTAATAGATAAGGGGAGAACAAATATTGAAATTGACTCATATATCTCTTCAATTTCAGTTTCTAAATCAAGCAAATATCATTGACTCATATTTCTCTAAAATTTCACATTCTAAAGCAAGTAAATATAGAATTAGCCAATATAAATATTTTCTATCTCTACAAAGCCGGTAAAAATTTCCAAGATAGAAAAATAATTTTATATTTCAGATAATATTATTTTAACAACTAATAGCTTTCATTTTTAATAGCTACTTGAATGGACATTGATAAAGCATTTCATAAATACAGAAATACTAAAAATTGTATATTTATCAAACAATTTTGTACGACATAGACTTTTACGAATACGATATACAGTGAAAGTTTTGCTCTCTGGTATTATTGGGGTTGATATTAGAACATATGAAATTATAATTAATGGTACACAATTGATCTACTTAAGGACGGTTGGATATCAATATTATATTAAAATATGGAGGAAAGACAAACACGTAGATGTAGCAGAGTAGTTGTATATTAGTCAATATAGTAGGAGTATGCATGTCGGGAGAGGTTTGTGGGTATACATATATAGATAGATAGATTGATGAGAGTATGAAGAATAGCAGATGCTAGAAAGGAAGTCTCAACATCACACTTTTATCTGAAGTTAAAGCTACAGTTCTAGTGGTCAGCCTAAATTAAAACTCATAGTACATACCTATTAATTTACGTCTGTTGATGTAAATTCCTTGGACACACATATATATATATATATATATATATA
>NC_068985.1:101717427-101722963 GCF_001194135.2 Octopus bimaculoides | reverse complement strand
TCTATATATATATGTATGTATATATATATATATATATATAGGTGAAATTCTTTCAGTTTCCATCTACCACATCTTCTCACAAGGCTTTGGTCGGTCCGAGGCTGTAGTCGAAGTCACTTGCTCAACGTGCCACGCAGTGAGACTGAACCCGGAATATCCTTACCACACAGTCACTCCGATCCACGTCATGTTCATCATGTTTTTTTTTAATATATCCCCAATTTATTTGATTTTTGCTGAGAGTTTATACTATGTAGAGGATGAGACAGTTCTTTCTTGCATGAGATGTGGAGTCATGAACTGTCTTTCATTCATGCATGTGTTACTTGATAAGCATGTCTGGATACACAAACATGACTATTTTACATAATTCTAAATTAAGATACGTAACTTAATGCGAATACCAAGTACCTAGAATTGCATGGTAACACAACGATGCATTATTCGCTTAATGCATAGTAGTGTGAATATGGAACATATCGATTAGTAAGTCAATTTTTATCCTATCCTATCATAACATGCATTAGTGTATAATCACATCGTGTGCCTGTATTAAACACGCGGCATACACCTGTAGCCGCTTAAAAGACTATGATACTTTGTGAGCAGACAAAGTCTTTACCGACTTTAACATAACGCAGTGTCGTGACCGTAGACTCTTTTCTGGATAAGGTAATTTGTGAAAACGTACATACACAGCCACGCGTAAAAACAGACGCATATGCGCTAATCATTGTTTCAATTTTTCATTCTGATGTGTTAGCGTGCATGGCTGAAGTTTATAGATTTAAGTGCGGAAATATATTACGGGAGCAAGGCATCGAACTGGCAGAAACGTTAGCACGCTGGGCGAAATGCTTAGCGGTATTTCCTCTGCCGTTACGCTCTGAGTTCAAATTCCGCCAAGGTCGACTTTGCCTTGCATCCTCTCGAGGTCGATAAATTAAATGCCAATTACTCACTGGGGTCGATGTAATCGACTTATTCCCTTTGTCTGTCCTTGTTTGTCCCCCCCCCCTATGTTTAGCCCCTTGTGGGCAGTAAAGAAATAAGAAATGTTAGCACGCCGGGCGAAATGCTTAGCGGTATTCCGTCTGCCACTATGTTCTGAGTTCAAATTCCACCGAGGTCGACTTTGCCTTTCATCCTTACGGGGTCGATTAAATAAGTACCAGTTACGTACTGGAGTCGATATAATCTATTTAATCCGTTTGTCTCCTCTGTGTGTAGCCCCTTTTGGGTGGTAAAGAAATGGGAAATGCTTAGCGGTATTACGTCTGTCTTTATATTCTGAGTACAAATTCCGCCGATGTCGACTTAGCCTTTCATCCATTCGGGGTCGATAACTTAAGTACCATTTGTGTACGGGGATCGATCTAATCGACTGGCCTCCACTCCAAACATTTCGGACCCTGTGGCTACAGTAGAAAAGAATATATTACAGGAGTGAAAATGTAGGTAACAGCAAATCTATTATAACATTGTTGACTTTGTTACTGTGAAGTAACTTAAAATTTAGAAGCTACATTTATAGCTTCTAAAGAAATGTCAATAGCTTCATTATATAGAAAAAATAACGCAGTAAAGGAAAGTTAATTTTATTCGTGTACGAGATAACGAGATAACAGGCAAAAGCAATTGTTTTGTTATACTATGTCGTGTATAACGCAAATTTACAAAAACGAAAAGGTATTTCTTTTATATAAGAAATAACTGTATGGTCACTATTTTTCTCTCATTGTAATGAATATAATAGTAGACATAATTATATATTTATCTGACGCACATGTAAAGAATATTTGAAAACGAAAACTAATACACACTAAATAATTTATATTATTATAAATTTGTTAACTATATTAAGAAAATTAGGATAGTTTTCGAACTTTACCAGAATTCCCAGATGGAATTAAGCAGTTTACATTTGGACAAGTTTCTAAATAAACCAACAGAAATAACTCCAAAATTGTTCACTAATTCCTTAGAGAAGAATTCTAAAAAGATACCGATTGTGTAAATATATATGCAACCCGTTAAATACATTGCTGTCGTTTACTTACATACTGTAATTTATTTCTAATGAAAGGAAAGATGTAGAAATTGTTTAGGTTAGGTGAAAATGCTAGGGAATGTTCGGCTTACTACAGTTACAATTCAGACGATGTAAACTTCCTGGACACATCAGCTAATAAATGTTCAGCTACAATAAAACCCTTGAGATTTCTCCTTTTATTAAGTAGAATGCATTGTTCGCCAAATATTTTAAATTGGTAAATATGAGTTAGATAATATTTGAATAGTTATACGTCTGGATATATCAGACTTGACACTGTGGTTCCTGACTAATTGAATTATACTGCCGGTTTTGCTCGTTTAGCTATGATGGATTACGAATGACCCACGTCAGAAGGTTATGTGGAACCAAGTATAAAACTTCACACGATGCATCATAAGAAAGTAAAGAACTGAAATTTGTGAAATAAGAGTGATTGAAAGACAAACAAATCAACATAAACAAAATAGCGTTTAGTCTTATAAACAAGCATTAATACTCAAGAGTTAAATGTTTGTATGTTTGCATGGATATATTCAAACTATATAGTCTAAGAGCGAAAATCCAACACTATTGTCAAAGATGAACGCAGGACACAAACATACACTCTGACATTTGAATCTATATCGTAAAAAGTAGTTCAGCTCTTTTAACACGAAGTTCGCAACAAATTCAAATGAAGCCATACAGTGGTTGAATTCGGAATAATAGTGTTTAAATTTGAGTAAAATAAAATACGTCATCGTACGTGTTCGCGTACCTAGTGTAGCGGACGGTAAGGCAATGGCCCAAATGCAAGCTCAGTCGAAGGTTGAACTAAATGTAATGCAAGCTTATGTGCTTTATGATTATATATACTAAACGATATAATGATGTTTTATACTCATTTCAATCAGGTGCTCTCACGCACAAATCGAGTTAAGTGTGAGCATGTACGCATAATTACCTTCAATAACCAAGGAGAGATACTCCAGCATACTCACCTTTTTTTCTGCACCCAATGCTAGTTTGGTATCATTCTAGTCTATTAGAAAATTCAGCACTTTTTGGGGTGTTCAAGCAAATATTGAAAGTCCAAACGTATTTGAATATTCTGTACAATCTCCCATTATTAAAACGACATCTTCCACTAACTAGAAAGGCATTTCAGATAATATAGCCCTTGACAAATTAAATTCTGAATGCAAATGCAATTCTAAGCTCGATTAAGAATATATTGAATCTATGCAAACAAGACAAATCGAATCCTGAACAATCCTTAAATACATTAATTAGATGAAACACTGAAATAGTTGAAAGAATTGTATCGCAATATCACAATTCCTCAGTTAAACCCAACTATTCAAATTGATATCGTGGACGGGAGGTTATTAAAATAAATTTATTGGCGTCATCAGATATGTACGTGTGTTGGCTTTTGTGGAAACTGCCACCAAATATTAACAAAACTGAATTTCCTTCGTAGACAAATATGAATGAGACACTATTGTGGCTGCTTAGCAAAATGATAACGTTCTCGATAAGAAGTGTACTGCAGTCTCAAAATAAACATAAAAGGGTATTATTATATCGCCATACAACAACCCGTATAATATGATATTGTACAAGGTATCAGTGATCTATATATAAATCTAAACCAGCCATGCAAAATTAACATATAAGATATCACTAACTTTCACACCAATTGTAATATCACAAAGCATACAATAAAAGAATTACCGTGTCAGCTGATATCTGGAAAGACTACTGATGTATCTTGTACAATATGTCTTTGTTTACAATCGTACAATCAATAAAATGTTAATTTCTATCGGCGACAATCTTTTATAGTTACTATAACGTATGGCATTCTGAAAACAAATAAGTAGAGACAAGTTACACCAAATCGTTAAAATTATTTAAATGCATAATGCATATATACATACATACATCTGCACATGTATATATATATACTTTTACATATACATATGTGTGTTCAGAGAAAGGTAGATACATATATAAAAAGAAAGAGAGAAAGAGCGATAGCTAGATATACATTCTTAGTAAAAGAGTGATTGTCAAAATCCAATTTAAAATGTAAGTGACATAACCACTACCGACTTGTCAGTTCTGATAACATCAAAAGTTTATCGCTGTTTCCTTCATTTTAAATTGATCTTCTTTCCGCAATCTGTAAACGGATTCCATCTCTGAAACCTGTTTCTGTTTTCACCGATCTTTCCTTGTTTTATACATGTGAAAAACAGTAACGATCAGAAGGTACCTTGCTAAATAGTTAAACATCCTCTTCAATAATATATGAATGTATATAAATAAAAAATATGTTGCTTTTCACCGTCGTTTTTTACATTTAAGGGATTCGGATATGAATGAAATCCATATGCCCAATCATTTTGTTGTAAATTGTTATACAATATCACTATACCAAAACCATACATTGTTGTATTATCAAAATTTGTAATGCGCGTATTTTTACATATGGAGCATATATTGGGCTTATAATTACGTATCACGCACACTATCACGTACCTTAAGCTTCTATATACAAGGTATTTTACATACACACACTCACATACACAACACACACGCACTCACGCACACATATCAATATGAAGTTGAGAACTAGTTTATATTCTACACATTTCAACATTCTACAGTTAATATTCTCTAATCAATGTTGTTGTTGTTGGCTTAAGAAAACACATATATTATAAATAAACTGGCACTCGTGTATTTTAAACTAAGATGCATCCTTTGTTTTTCCAATGTTCAACTAGTCGACCTAGGTGGAATTTAAACTCAGAACGTTTACTATCCATTCTGGTGTCAACTAAATTACATTTAGGAGCTTTCAAATATTTAACAAACTTACTTTTGTTTCTCTGACAGAAATCAGGAACATTTTCTGTACATTTCCCACCTGGCTCTGATTACATTGTAAATCGCTCTATTTCAACCATTTACGGAATATTTATGATATGGTCTTAGATGTTAAAATAATCGTTGAAACCATTTATCAAACTTTAAAATATGGTAACGCGTACACTGCAAAATAAAGGTTATATAGTGAGTTCCTGAAATATTTCTCACGGTTAGAATATAAAGTTTTACAATTCATTATGATATAAGCATTGTTATTGTTGTTGCTGCTATTGCTGTTAAATATTCTGCGAGTATGTTTCTTTACTTTTTTTTTTCCAGTTCACGTCATTGTCTTTTGAATTTTATCAGATTTCTTTTACACGTTTACATTTCCAAATTCCCATCAGTAAATATCGTTGACAGCTTTAGCATACTTATCGTGTTATTATGTTCATATAATTTTTACTTCTATATTAGAAACTCATATAATATTTTTAAGATTCAAACTGTAGGCGAGCATATATATGTAAATATACGAACGTATATATATATGTGCGCGTGTGTGTGTATGTATTTTATATGTGTATATATGTATTTATATGTGTATGTACTTATATATAT
>NC_068985.1:101714780-101717216 GCF_001194135.2 Octopus bimaculoides | reverse complement strand
TATATATATATATATATGTGTGTGTGTGTGTATGTGTGTGTGTGTGTGTGTGTGTGTGTGTGTTTATATGTGCGCGTGTCTGTTTGAAAACAGTAAGAGGTCTGTAGGTAATATTGGTTAGAAGAAAATTAATCACCTCAGGCGGTTCTCGACACACTGATGCAGTCGATCATTATTACAACAAAAGCAGAAATGCACCACTGGGTCTCGTAATTGTTTGAAAGTCATTCAGCATAAAGTACTGTGTAACAATGTTGTATGATTTTCTTATACATTATATGGTAGGTAGGAAAGAAAACATGAGTCACACATATGTAGTGTTATTTAGATATATGCCGAATCATAAATACATACACCTAAATGTGATATATGCGTGTGCCTGTGTGTATGTGTTCTTTGTGTGTGTGTTTGTGCGTTTATATACATTTAGACTTGTTAATATAAATACGTATATACATATATGCATGTATATTTATATATGCGTGCGTATATATGTATATACATATGCATATATAAATTGTATTTAATCAATTATCGTGTATCTGTATTTCTGTCTCTCTCTTCTATCTCTCTCTTTTATGCATACACACACACATATATGAAGTTTGATCAATAAGTATCCGGACTGTTGCCGTGGTAAAGATGTTAAAGCACGCAGAGTAAAGCCGCCTGGTTAAGGTTGACCTGTAACTTTGCTATGGATGCGCACTAATTTTTAACATTCTAGCTGACTTCCGCTGTTTACACCACTGTTTGGAAGGAAGAGTGTAGCGGGCGATCGTCCCATTGACCATGACAGCGAAAGTTATCAAACACAAAATATCGTTTACAGGGAAGTTTTGTAAACGTAATAATATATTGACTATGTACTATGTAAAGCTGTACATAAGTATAATGAAAACCAATAGTTACATTTCCCATGCCATTTTTCACTATAAATACATGCATACTTTACACCCTCCTAGGTTTGCTAGTAAATATAATATAAGAACGAATTATTAAAAAACCGAAAAAGACAACAATTTGTGTTTCGACGTATATACATTATTTGGTTTATAAGCAATACATCTCCATGTATACAAGTCTCTTCAGCGTTTTAGTTCAAAAGATTGACGAAATTCTATATAAAAGGATTGCCAGTGAGCAAGCTATTGATTCAAATTACCTATATTTAGGAGCATGAGCGTTAACTATTCAAATACATAACAAGTAGCATAAAAGAATAAAAATAACAGGCAAAATAATTAAGTAAAGAAACTCTGCAACTTTCAAAATGTTTCTATATGTCTCCAATAATATCAGTTCAAATGCATTTAAGTCGAAAACAATCACTGGCTATTTTAATGATATACAATAATAACAATACATAAATAAATGAAGTATCAGAATCCTACTTAGTTTAAGAGACGGTAGTAAATTGTGTAAATATTTATTCGTGTAAATATTTATTCTATAAATAAGCTTATACATGTTCGAAAAAGAAACATATTTCTAGTATATAAACTAACAATTTATTTGTATGCAATAAGTTTCAAATATTTATAAATAACTGAAAGAATATATATATAAATTATATATAATGATAATATAGGATTATATCAATATAGTGATAACATATAATAATACATCTCATTTATTTAAATGTTTTGATATAAATGTTATTCAGAGTAACTAACAAATACTGTTCATTATTTACGCATTTTATCGAAGGGAGAAACCGCTAAAGAAAATAAACAGAATCTTAGATCTATGATAATTATAACCTATATCGTTTCTGAGAGAAAAAGATAAATTTTACCAAGTCTTTTAGAAGTAACAAAATTAGAAGTTACTGGAATAAATATTATCCAAAGTAACTAACAAATAATGGTCCTTATTTACGTAAAATGTCGAAGGAAGAATTGTGTAAATGTAAATTAACAAAAACATAAATATAAAATATAGATCTACTATCAATATAACCTATATTATTTCTTAGATAAAGACATCATAAACTATAAATAATATATTTCAACATTTTACAAAATCTTTCAGATGTAGCGAAATTAGAATGTTGGAATAAGAATAGAATCTATAAAATACACTATATTATAAAGAATTATTAAAACTATGAAGCTTAGATTATATCGCAACTGATTCACATAGTTACAATTATTCAAAATTATATAATTGTGCATAATAATTGTTGTAATCTACTTATTCATACTTACGTAAATAATTTCTAGAACAAATACTAAATTACTTAGTTTAGCAGAGTAAAAAAGAAAATATTTTTGTAAGTAAAAGTTTATACATTCATAAACAAATTAGATATTTAACAAACCCCCAAAAAGGCAGTAATAGTACTTGGAAATAATTTCTTTTGATCAGAACATAGTATTATGTAAAATTATTCAGATTTTTTATTATCATTATTATCATCATCAATATATATAT
>NC_068985.1:101708104-101714544 GCF_001194135.2 Octopus bimaculoides | reverse complement strand
ATATATACGAATCATGTGAGAGTTCAAGTTTTAAATGATGCTTATTACTGACGCTTTGAAAAATACATTTGGAAAGTAATGTTATGAAACAAAATTGAATTGTATATGAAAGCAAATGGAAGCACATATTTCTTAACTATTAAACATTTAGCAACACAGATGAAATGTAAAATTGTAATCCAAAATTAAAAGAGATTATTTCCATATAGGCCGTGCATAAAATCATGCGTATATGTGTGTGTGTGCGTGTGTTTGCCTGTGTGTATGTATAAGGAAGTGTTTTCATAATATAACCAGTGCATGACACTGTCTAACTTACGAGTGTTTTGCATGAGCTTCTGTACGATATTAGTTCGGATCAGCAATACGCTGATATATAATTAAGTCGTCAAGTATGAAATTCGTAGAAAAGTAAAAAAGTGTTCATTAATGTTTTATAAATACAAGTAATACGTTTGTTCATCAAAGTATGCACCAATATTGCCAATACACTTTTGCCATTTCAGCGGCAGCTTGCCCAGCCTGGAACTGTAAAAACCTGGCAAGCTAGTGTCCATAAAATCTTGGAAGGACTATTTTACAGAATCGTGAGAATTAAATTTTTTCCCTATCAAAAAATTTTCCAAATTCTGGAAGAAATGGTATTCAATGGGGGAAGAGCTGGTGAGTATGGTGGACGATGGAGAACTTCCAACTCCAACTCCTGAAGTTTCGCCAACGTCATTTCTGCGATGTGTGGTCTGGCGTTGCCTTGCAATAAAATATGAGTGGATCCGTTGACTAATATAGGCTGTTTTGTTTCTATGTTTCTGCATCATTTGGTCCAGTTGACTGCAGTATACTTCGGCCGTGATTCATCAGCCAAGTTTAATGAAATCATAATGGATCACATCTGCGCCAGACCACCAAACACACACCATCAGCTTCTTTTGATGAATTTCGCTTTTTCAACTGTTATGGTGGCTCGTCTTTGTCCAGCCATTGTACTGTGTTTTATTGACTCCGAAACGATGAAAGGTAAAGATGATCTCGGTGAAATTCAAGACAGATGAAATACTGCTAAACTTTTTGCCCGGTATGCTAATAAATTAAGGCGGCGAAGTGGCAGAAACGTTGGCACGCCAGGCTAAATGCTTAGCTGTATTTTGTCTGTCTTAACGTTCTAAGTTCAAATTCCGCCGTGGTCGACTTTGCCTTTCATCCTCTCGGGGTCGATAAATTAAGTACCAGTTGCGTACTGGGATCGATCTAATCGACTGGTCCCCTCCCCTAAAAATTTCAGGCCTTGTACCTAGAGTAGAAATGAATATTTATTTTGAAATTTTGGCAAAAGGCAGCAATTTTGTAGTGAGGTGGTGGTGATGGTAGGACAAGCCAATTAATTTGTCCCCAGAACTAAACTGGTACTTATTTTATCGACGCCAAAAGGAACATAAGCAACGTTGACCGAGGTGGAATTTGAATTCAGAACGTAAAGACGAACGAAAAGCTGCTAAGCATCTTGTCCGGCGTTCTAACAATTATGTCGGCTCACCGCCAATTCTTGCTTGATAATAATAAGACCTGTTCTTTTTGACTGATCGACAAAATATGTGAAATATGTGAAATAGCAATAGTGATCAGCGATTTGTGAGAAAACATTGAAATACAATTTCGTGTGCTTTTCAGGATATCAAAAGTTTATGAGGAGAGTCTAAGATTATCTGCTGCCATGTACGTGATAAAGTGTTCCTGTCTCAGAACGATTGTATATTCAAAACCCGCTTTCAATGCGGAAGTGGTGCCTGTCTTCTTGTCCAATTTCTTCGAACAATTTCGTTAATAGACAGGAAAGTGATACGACCAAATACGTAGAACGACTATAAGTAAAAACTTCGTTGTGAAGTTACATTTTCTTATAATGAGAAACATCTATTTAGATTGTGAAATGTATTCCTTCTTATTTCAGTATTTACATTAACGAAATTATGACACTTTTGTAGTTACGTTGCTCCGAAGAGCCACGGGTAAGTGTCAGTTTACAGGAACAGTCGAGGTAGCCCGGTCACATCATTCGCTGCGCTTAATCTACTGTCGTCCAGCAACGAAGGTGTACAGCCTTTAGATGACATTCAAATAAAGGAGATGATTGAAAGACAGATACATTGTATTAAAGGGGGATGAACATGAAGAAAGGCGAGGCATAACGATAAAGAGACAACCAAACCGACATGTACTAAGTGTATATACACAGCTATGTACTGTAGTTGAATTTGCTCGATTACTGCTTCACAGTATTTGCCTTCTCAGAAGTATACTACAACGTCAGAAACGAATTCAAATGTTAGAATTATTGTGAAACATGTGTAAGTTTTAGATGGCTTTTATCTTCAACGAGCTCTTTTTTTCAGGCTGCGTTTATCTGTTATCGTTTTATTGTCTATCTTTTATATTTTAATTGTCTCCATCATTAGTCTGCAAATATGCTGTGGAACCCTCTGGAAGAATCTTTATTTCGCCCCATTAATTATTATCTTAAACAGGTGCTTCTTATTCTATAGGTCTCCTTTGCCGAGCTGCTAAGATTGCAATCGCAATCAATATCGATTGACAAACGTTGGGTGGTGTGGGGAATAAAGACACACATGCACACAATATGACCTTACGCAATCATATATTCCACAGAATTCTTTCAGTTTCCAACAAAAAAAATTAAGTAAAGTATCCGTTCCTCAATTGAATGAACTCTATTCTTTAGCATATTTAGAAAAAAAGTAAATCATACACAATCACTGTAATTGCTACATACGTAGACAGGAGTGTAGCAGCTGAAACGTAGTCCTTACATTATGTTACAACATGCTGATCCACTTTTACATAACGCCACATTCCTAAGAAAGTTTAAGAGAATTAACTTTATTGCGAGGCAATGTATATTATTCTTTACTACTCTAGGCACACGGCCGAAATTTTAGGGAAAGGGGCCAGTCGATTAGATCGACCCCAGTACGTAACTGGTATTTATTTGTTCGACCCCGAAAGGGTGAAAGACAAATTTGAACGCAGAACATAAAGACGGGCGAAATACCGCCATGCTAGCCGACGTGCTAACGTTTCTTATCTCTTTATTGCCCACAAGGGGTTAAACATAGATGGGACAAACAAGGACAGACAAAGGGATTAAGTCGATTACATCGACCCCAGTGTGTAACTGGTACTTAATTTATCGACCCCGATATGATGAAAGGCAAAGTCGACCTCAGCGGTATTTGAACTGAGAACGTAACGGCAGACGAGATACCGCTAAGCATTTCACCCGGCGTGCTAAAGTTTCTGCCAACTCGCAGCCTTATGGCAATGTATATTATTGATAGTAGTTTTGGTTCAGTAGAATTTCATTTCCTACAAGACGAAGATTTCTTGCAATTTGAAACTTAGCAATGAAATTTGCATTGTCATCTCGGAAATAGCCATCTTGGAAATAGCAATGCAACATACTTTACTTAGCGAGCATATATAGAAAACATATCCAACAAATGTTGGATTAGAAATATCAATGGACAGGGAAGTTAATTTATATTCTAAATTTCATAGACTGGCGTGCTGATATCACATTCATAGTAACATATTAATGCGAATGGTAGCAGAAATTTAAATTAAGTGAATATCGATTAAAATGAATCTTATTCCAGGTACAACACTTACAATCTCTGAAGAAGAAGACGTCAATTATGAAAAATAGCTTCAGATGAGAATTTCAGAAATACGTAAAACTTTATTAATATTTATGAAACAGGAGATTAGGTAATCTACAAGGCATGAGTGATTCTTTGTACACTTGCAATAAAACGGAAATATTTTCAGCAATTATGGACAGATTTTTGGCAAACTGAACTAATATTTAAATTATGAAACCAGTGCATGTGGCTAGTAACATTCTATATCAACCTCAAAATAAATGACATATTTCAATATGATAAAGTAGGTGACAAAATTGGTATACACTAATCATATGTTTTTGCTTCCTTTAGACATTATATTAAAGAAAAATATACATTTTTTCAGTGAGGAAAAGAATAAATTACATCATATATAATTATTGGTCAATATAGTGATACATTTCTAGCCCCGAATCATTTCATAATTTGCGTAAGGGCTATTTAATTTTATATAATTTAGCAATCCCTACCTCAGTGTATCTCTCATCATATTTTTCCTGATCTCACACTTTCTCTCTCGCTCTCTCTCTCGTTCTCTCTCTCTCTCTGTCTCGTTCGCTCTCTTACAATTGTTTTGCCGATTATCTAAATGGCATTTTAATTTTCAGCGAGAATTTCTTTTAACATCCAATAGAAGTAAAACCAATATAAACTTTATTATCAAAATAAGAATACATAAATGCACTTATCTGTTCATCAATCCATTAGGGGAGGTTCCAGTTGCAGTAAGTATGGTTTTAATAGAGAAGTTGAAAGGAGTGAGTGGTTCTGACGAAATTGAGAAAACAGGAAGTAAAGATTATGTGAGAAATTCTATACTGAAAGAAAGGGGTGTGAAGATAGAAATTAAAAACCCTTCCGCCATGAATGGGCACGGGATTGCACCTAGAAAGTTCCCATCCAATGTAGAAATCCAGGAAAGTTTGTTTATGGAAGGCCAGCAGTCATCCACGCATACCAGCCTCCCCTCTCCATGCTACCGATGTTATCCAAGGGAAAGTCAAAGGCCTACACAGCTTTGCACTAGTGAATAATGAACAACACTCACCCTGGATATGAAATGGGGTCTAGGATCCCTGGACAACGCATATGATAGTTATTGTACGTACTTAACTATACACATATAATTATTAAAGAATCATAAATAAAATAGGGAAATATATTATATTCAGAAAATATTCACGATTTGCTAGGGATTGCAGTTATGGCTTATTCAAGAGAATTATGCATGCTACAACAGGAACTTTTACGTTAGAATATCTTATATATTCATGTACCACTAAAAACGATGCAAAGTTGTCAGCAGCAGAGAGATTAATAATAGAGCTGCAAAAATTTCTGGGAGCTAGTGAATTACATTGTCGAAACTCAAAGTCGACCTTGAATTTGAATGTAAACAATTTTCGAGGAAGTCTCCTGCGACAATGTAAACTTCATTTGACTAAGGTAACTTCGGCCTGATAAGTAGAAAGTAGTATTTCTCACGTTGAGTAATTACTACTTGCGATGTTCTGCTAGCTAGGAAACATATGTAACCTAAGTTTTACTTGCTCCATTCTTTTAATTTGGATTTTTATTCTCATATACAGCAACCCTAGTTGCCCACCGTCTACTATAAAGTAACAGTTTTTCAGCTTATCGAACTTCGATATCAGAGACATTGGATCTTTGTAGTTTTCGCCATTGTTTACAATTTTGTTCCATTTGGCTTCAAATTTTGTATATGGATTAAGATTTGTAAGCGAATTATTAGAATGAAATTCATTTTTCTATAAATCCATAATTAAAATATTATTAGCCTTTAAAATTTACAAAATTTCGGTATTTTAGCAAATCAGAAGCGGACATTTTACACATCACCGTGGTGAAGACTTCTCTTTCTATAGTAACCAAGGCAAAGAAGCATCGCGTCTTGCATTGCTGATTGCGAAGAACTCTGTTTCCATAGTATCGCTACCTGAACAGTGGGCCTTTGGAGGAGCATATCGCGCGAAGAGGTAAGTTCCGTGGTTGACTCATATCTTTACGAATTTATGTGGAGAAGGAGATACGAGAAAGATAATTTATTTTATAAAATCCTCAGAGTATTACAAACTTTCGTTCTTAAATTTTGTTAACTAATAAATGTCTCTTTTCAAGAAAGATTTTGACTGTTATTTCTAGTAACACCTGTTGGTTTGTTCGTCACTTTTAAATATATAATTTGCTCGCGAATGTTTTCATGTTTTTCACTGTTTACTGTAGATATTGTAATGTTTTGGCATGCCAATGATCCCAACCCCCCTCAACGATGATGGAAGAGGCAGCGAACGCGCTGTTTTCTAATTGGCTGAAAATTCTGAAAATTAACAAACATTGAACACCTGTAACATTTTCGGAAAAGTTTTTTCTGCAATAAATAAATAATAAATTCGGATTCAGCGTCAATAATTACATCTATATGATACATCAAAACACTTTTTTAAAAGTTAATTTAAAACAGTGACGGAAACCACACAGATCCGAGACATTTACAACCTTCTATGTCAATGAATCGCTATTGTTCCTGTAAGTTGTATTTATTTTTTTGCCATCTACAGACTGCTAAAAGTTTTCTAACTTCCGACATATTCAGTGTTGGATTGTACACTTACAAATTTCTATACATACACATACATACAAACACACACACAGACGCACGTACACACACACATACATATATGCATAAATATATATATATATGTGTGTATATATATAAATATA
>NC_068985.1:101705652-101707925 GCF_001194135.2 Octopus bimaculoides | reverse complement strand
TGTATGTGTGTGTGTGTGTGTTTGTGTGTGTGTGTATGTGTGTGTAATTATAAATAACATTGATATCGATGTCTGTAGATCGTTGCAAATCGACTGAATCAATAGATGGTCGGAACTTTGCATATTGACCTACTTGAAATGTATTATAGAATTGGAATCTTATCACAGTTTTCAATCACCTTACCTGTAAAGTTATTGTAATTATTGTCAAACTATTGTATGTATAATATAATGCTTATAGCTATGTCTGTATATAAATGTATATAGATATATATATTTAATATATGTATATCAACTGCCGCTGTTATATCATTTTATGTGCCTTGTTTGTGGCTCGTTTAGAAAATTTCTATTGAAGTAGTTCATGAATATTTGCTATTTGTTAACATATTCTTTATGAAAGTAAATTCTGAAGAACCTGGGGAATGATCAAACAAAGATTGTATCAAGCTACAATAAATGCAGGAGAACATATCTGATGCTTGTGAGTGAAGATTTAACTTTCATTGTCAGTTTAAATTGTAAGAGAATTGATTTTTAGAAGTAATTTGATAAACTTCAAACTAAATCGATATCTCAAACAAGTTTCTTGCATTTATTTGTTTGCTTTAAGTTCGAATATTATCCATTGACTTCACTGAGCAGACTTGATTCAATTTGAATATGTAACATGTCGATAACTAAATGACATGCATTCACCATTTGATCAGCTTTCATTCGGTTTTACTTTGTTACTCCCAAAACTGTAGCAAAACGACGACTCTTTAATTAAGCTAGCTCTTCATCCGCAAAGATTATAAGAAAGAACATTGCAGAAATTAATTGGATGGAAACTCATGTTCTTGGTGTTCGCCATGCTGTAATTAAATTTCACTTGTATTTTACCTTTGTGGTATGTTATGTATTTTTATATTGCTTTAATATATTTGTCCTGAGCATTTTTTTTTTATCTATTTGTGTCACGCAAACTAATTACATGTAGAATGAAATCCTACTAAATACATTTATAAAGGTCGTAAATTATATGTTTCTTTCATTTTCTGTTTAAAGCTATATATAAATCTGTAAACAAAAGTGGCAAATATTCAATACTAAAATGAAGACGAAACTAAATCACTTGCTTTCATTCAGCCCATCTCTCTCACCATCTCAGTCTCTGTGTGGAATATACGTGTATGTGTCCGGTCCGTGTCTTAGTATTTGTGTGTATGCATGTATATGTGTAAATATGCATGTGATATATTTGCATACACAAACACACTCATGTATACTACACACACGTATATATATTATTTTATTTATTTAGCCACTCTTTTACTTTTACAACATGGGTTTGCCCTTTAGATTAATATTATATACACAAAATCGATGATGTTATATATTTACTTAGCAAACGCAATACTTACAGACCACTTTATTTTAACCTAATTTTGTCAAACTCTCTCTCGGAAGTAGTATCGTTGTCTTGATTATTGCTAATCAGATGAGGTAAAGCGTCTTCTGTTAGCAATTTTACGATGTTTAGCATTAAATTGTTGAACTGATTCGGTCACTGACCTCATAAGCATTTCTCAGATTACTTTTTCAGACACTTTTCATGTTTTGTCTAGATCTGTGACATGGAGAATTTTATTTTTCAAATTTGAACACCGCATCAATTTAAGTAAAGCATGGAAACATCGCATTAATGAAAAAAATACGTTCAGTTTTCTGTAAAATGTAATTTCATTTTAACGAATGCTGCTTTTAAATGTTTAAGAAGATACGATATTATAAAGTAAACTGAAATTAATGGATTCAGTTTTAAGAGATAGAAATCATTAGCAATTCATAACATGCTATGTATTTCACATGCACCACCTACACTTTTGGCAAAAGTACGTAGATCAATGGCTGCAAAATCTGCAGATGACATAAATGTTGTCGATTGTCCACCTTTAAATGCATATTCTTTTGAAGTCAGTATTGAATGTCTAGTCATAAAAATATAATACTAGTCGGAAATGACATAAACCTACAAATTAACCGTCAATGTAATCGATAATATCATATTCTTCTACGGTTCCCTTATGCTTAGTTACAAAATAGTGAAGCATAAAACCTCCAGTGTTCGAATTTAAACCAGGTTTTCAACAATGGATGAGGACACATGCGCAAACCAGAGGAAATCTCGCCACCGGCATATATACATATATATCCATATAGGTACACACACACACACACACACACACACACACATATATATATATATATATATATATATATATATATAT
>NC_068985.1:101704578-101705642 GCF_001194135.2 Octopus bimaculoides | reverse complement strand
GTGTGTGTGTGTGTGTGTATGTGTGTGTGTGTGTGCGTGCGTGCGTGTGTGTGTACATCAATAAGACGCACATATATAATATGGGTATACATGTTTATGCATTTATAAGTATGCATGTGTGTATGCATATATGTATTTGTATGTAGGCATGTATGTTTTGTGTATGTGTGTTACTTTCTTAGATGCAGCACGGAATATTTTCAGTGAACAGGTTACGGTCTCAAAGCGACGAAAATATTTTGGCAAGTTAAATTTAAATGTTGAAGTGAATCTAACAGTTTTTGTGTGTTTCTTAAATGGCTTATAAACACTTTCCATGCTGCAATTGTTTTCGTTGCAGCACACGATCTCAGATCAGGTCGCTTGCTATGCAACTACATATATATATAAATATCTGTGTGTGTGATTATGCGTGTGTGTGTATGTACGTGTGTGTGTGTGTGTGTGTGTGTGTGTGTGTGTGTGTGTGTGTGTGTGTGTGTGTGTGTATGTGTGTGTGTGTGTGAATATTGATAAGAGGGTGAAAACAAGAAACGCAATGAAATGCAAACGTAAAAGAGAAATGATGAATGCAAGAATGAAAAGAAACGTCAGGAAGAAACAAAAGATACAGAAGCGAAAAAAGTAGCAAATAAAGAAAAATGATGAATAAAACGTGACTAAGAAGAACAGACGTATAAGGAAATAAGAAAAATAGCGTAATGAAAGATGATTACAGACTAGGCTTACTCGGTCTATACAGAGCTAAACTGATGGAGATGGAAATTTAAAGTGTAAACGGAAGTGAAGATAAAGGCAAGGAAATACAAAAGGCTTACTATCTGGAAAAGATGCCGCTTGTCAATGTTATACTCTTCGGTTATTATGAGGTGTAAATTAACGTTAACGAATAGTGAAGAAGAATATCTCAAGAGAAATGAATACAAACGTGTGTAAGCTTGAGTCTCGGTGTAATTAAAATTGGTATATAAGATAACACACCTGATTGAAATCACTGCTTATATTTATGTTCCCGGTGGCGGTCGATTCTCAGCTGCTGTCCAACCACATTAACGTGCTCAGTG
>NC_068985.1:101702358-101704287 GCF_001194135.2 Octopus bimaculoides | reverse complement strand
TATATATATATATATATATATATATATATATATATGTGTGTGTGTGTGTGTGTGTGTATGTGTGCATGTACATATAAGAACTTCAATGCTCTCCTCAAGGTACGTGCAAATGAATAACCTATGACAGGATAAAATATTTGGGATCCGTAGATCAAGGTCTATTTATTTTCAGAGACGAAGGACATGCTCTGCTTTGAACTCGTATGTTTATGAGCAACCCATGAAAGGGTTCCTTACTTCCAAGTATAAAGAATGGAACAAACAAACCTAAAATCATTCGCCTATGAATCAGATCTCAAAGCAACGCTTCAAGATAACGTAGGAAAATTGACATTGCTTCATGTAGAGGCATTTTAAAACAGGTTATTCAAACCACCTGTCTTCTTTCATGTATATCAACAAAAGTAAAGCTACAAATGTATTAATTTCGCTAGCCACCTATAGAGTTTGTTGACCAACTGCACAGTCCATAAAATCAAGACGAGGATCGTGGACATATATATGCTATATATAAATGGTTCTAAGTAATGCAATTAATGCGTAGTTGAAAGATCGTACGTTCATTGTAGATCCAGTAATTCCTCCACACCAATTAAGGAAAAGATGTAAGCAAATTTCTTTTGGCGAAATGCAGAACATAACTCTCTTTCATAACGTGCAGATCTGTCGCAGAATTTGAATGCCTCTTCAAATTCCGCTGTGGAAGACTTTGCTTTCCATCGTTTCGGGGTTGATAAATTAAGTACCAGCTGCGTACTGGGGTAGATCATATCAACTGTACTCCTTCCCCAAAAGTTTGGGGTCTTGTCTAGAGTAAGAAAGAATGTGAATACATCGCCGTTAGATTATTCTAAAACAGCCAGTTTAATTATGACTTATACTGTCAAAAGCGACGTAACTAAGTCTTTCATTAATTTCTTTCTTTTTTTTTGTCTATTTATTCACCCTTTCTCTTTTTATTCCACATTCTCTTTTTATTTCAGTTTTCTCTTGTTATTCCCGTTCTTTCTCGCTGTTTCTCATCTATGAACGTCCTGATTTTCAAACTGTACAAACCACGTGCTCAGTGCACAAAAACTGCTGCGAAACAAAAAGCACATTAGAAAATCTGCTTAACCATGTCTCTAATGGCACGAAACAATTAGTACGTCTTATTTTAATACAGTGTACATTAAATGAAATATATAGGCATCTGCATACTTTAATGTTCGCCTCATTATATGTCACCCATTATGTCACACTGAATCTCCCCGAGAACTACGTTAAGGGTACACGTGTCTGTGGAGTGCTCAGCTAATTACACGTTAATTTCACTAGCAGGCTATTCCGGTGATCGGATCAACTGGAACACTCGTCGTCATAACCGACGGAGTATCACTTAGTAAGTAGATGGTGTTTAAGTTGTTTACTGTTTTAAAAAGGACTTGCAATCTTTTTTCTTTATGCTGATATTTCTTGGAAATTCTGAAGAAGTGAGGCGTCTCTATCACATAATTGCACTAACCGGTATAACTAATATCATCATTCGGTTTATCAATACACGTATTGATTACAGAATGTATATACCACCCGTTACGTTTTCTGTGTTAATTCTCTGTGAGAGGTCATTTGGACTGCGAAGACCGTCTCATCTGGAAACATGATCATTGTTGGCAAACTCCATCGATTAAGAGATTGGTGTATGGGGTACGGGCCCGATGTTCTTAGTACTTTAATAATTTGTACTTTCCGGCACACCATTCAATACATACATACACACACACACACACACACACACATACATAGATATATCTACATGCATATGCGTGTATATGTGTGTATGTGTGTGTATGCATGTGTGTGTGCCTGTCTGTATGTGCGCGTATGTGTGTGTGTATTTATATATATGCATATATTTACATATATATTGAGCCACACACAAACGTATAT
>NC_068985.1:101698552-101701929 GCF_001194135.2 Octopus bimaculoides | reverse complement strand
TATATATATATATATATATATATATATATATATATGTGTGTGTGTGTGTGTGTGTGTGTGCGTGTGTGTATGTATGTATATACACGCATACTGATACACATATAACATTACAAAATAATACAGTATCAAACATTTTAGAAAAGTTATTAGAAATTGATTTTATTTTTACTATGTTTACTATAAATATTTGGAAAGCTTTTGAAAACATATTTTTGTGTAAATAGCTGTTACTAAGTTTTATATAGCAGTAAATTAGTAAGGAAAATGGCATCACTTTGATGTTTTTGCGTGATATTTAATTTATATATAAAATTAAGTTACATTTGAAATATTGTCCAATATTCTGTGTGTATTTCACGTAATATTGATTATAAAATATGATGGTTGCAAATGAAACGTTTCTTCTTGTTAAATTTTTCGATAAAATATTTATTTATATTCCTTTATATGAATATTGAATTCTTTCTCTCTGTACATTCGTGTGAATCTGTATTCCAGTTAATCGCAGAACGTTGTGACTTTCATTGCTTAACTGGCATAATAACAATTTATGAGTAAAACAATAATGCACAATCGAAATATTTGTTGTTTCTACAGATTTAGCTTGGAAAACTCGAAGTGTTCCAGATATTATTAATTTTCCTCTGCTTCGGAAGTATGGTTAGAACAATGTTTCCTGGAAAAAAAAATCATGTGTTCTTTATTTTACTATTTAAAACAATTATATTCAGAAGAATTTCTATAGCAAACTGTTTACGCAATATTTCAATAATTAACATCATTGGATCCCAACTGTACTATTTATAAACGAAGATGCTCATAAACAACACTGAATCAGAATTAAAACTTAAAGAATCAGTGGCATTTTGACTACTCAGTACATTTCATCACAGTATCAATCTTCAGCCACAGCTGAATTTGATCAATCAGTTCCACAAAATTTGTGATAAGACATCTAGGATTTATACCAGAGAAGCACAGAAAATTACGTTAAATACACTACTTGGTTGGTAATCAATTTCAAGCTAAGTTTATGGTATCTCTTTTAAGAAACACTGCTGCGATTTCATCGGTTTTGCTATATACAGATCTTCAACTTCAACGAATTTGTTATAAGTAACATAAAACTCGTGTTGAAAACATTTGGGACTAAGCTGGCATTATAAATGCTTTCTGTATACTTTTTATATGATCATGGTACTCTACTTTATCACGGACATTCTTGACACTGCGTATCAGAAAACGTAATCCATTATAAATGGTCATATCAATTTTCATGCATAATATATTTTATTCGTTGATTAAAAATAGCGCTGAAGTTTGTGCGTCCTGCAATCTTTAGCAATTGAGCATGTGGCAGTTAATTGTTGTATAATATAATGTAGAAGTTATTTTGTTCAAATTACAAATTCTAAACCAGAATATATACGTTAAAGCATATAAAGGTGATGATTCGTTATAAAAGGAACAACCAACATCAACACGGTCAAGAATCTGTGTGACACCTCTACCTGTAGGGTACACATCTGTATGTTAACAGATTATGCTATAAAGAATATATTGAGGATGCACGGGGTGTGATTTCAAGAAGCTAGCATAAAAGAATGATAATGCAGTAAGTTTTGACGGTGTGATTTGTTGTCGTATAGTGACGATTCTAGAACCCCATGCTAATGGAACAGATTATGTAATCCTATACGAAATTTGAACTTGTCAATCAACGTGATTATAGAGAAATGTAGCATTAAAAGTTTAATATATTTTGATGGATTCTTTATAGGTTCTATCAGTTGTAGAGAAAATTGTCAGCGAAGGAATCATTGAGAAAAGATTTCCTGCTAGGGAGGTGTATAGAGGATAAAAATACAATTTATACGTACTAAGGCATATGTTTTTTGGGCCTTCATATATATTTACAAATCGCAGTATGTAATTTTAAAAGCAGCTAACCTTTTTAACCAGGTATCTAGGGTTCAATTATAGAGTGTTAACTCTTAAATACTTTTAAGAAAAATTCATTCTTATTAATTTCGAAGTAGAAAGGCACTTCACTCATAAATCGATGTCCTCTGATAATGAGATATACCATCAACAAAAAGCTCAAGCAAAAGCATATATATATATACACCTTCAATCATATGAATTTTTACTTTCTTACAATATTCAACTCATGGGAGGTTTCCTTATAAACATTTTGAAGAAAAAATTGCAGAGTTAAGGAAACCGATATACAATATTACATCACAGATTTATAATCTATAATCAAAAACGCATTTAGTCTTTGAACATAGAAGCAGCATTGATTCTTCATCTATCACTGTATTTAACGAACACGAGTTTAATGATAGAGGAGAAGACACCCAATATAGCACTGGTTTGAAATCCCACAAAAATCAATACACAACACCAATAATCTAATAAGCTCTGAGTTAAATATCGCTAGTATAGATTTCCTCAGGGATTTGTGATATGGATGAGAGAATTCAATATTATGCTTAAAATATAAACCATGTGATTTATGCTGCATACTCTATTAATAAAACATCGTTTGGAACCATATTGAAAGAATCAGTTAAATTTTATTACAGATCACGTTGGTTAATAAAAAGTAACAAGTACAGAAAATCTTAGAGCGTATATGTGTGTGTTTCATTTGATATATATTCGAGTATACGTGTGTTGATGTGTGTGCATATAGGTATGAAATTGTATGTTATTTTAAATTGAAATGATGCAATTTTAGTCGAAAGAAATATATGTGGCTCTGTCTACATATATTTGATATTCTAAATATTTGTATTTTACTTAACGCTTTTACTCCTGTATACATTTGGAAATCCTAAATTGGAATTGTGTGCGTGAATAAAGGAAATTAAAAATGAATAAATCAAAAAGTAAATAATTATTAGTTACAACAAAAAATACGAGAACCAGTTACTTTAAGTTTATTTACAGGAAAAATCAGGTAAGCCGACAAGATAAAGATAAAAAATGCATTTTAAACGTAAATATTTAAATATAAAACAAGGTAACTGGTGATCCATAGCAATATTGATATGCCCAAATGTGCGATTTCCAAATATAGTAATTTCTATTAAACTGTGTATTTATAAATAGCATTACAAATCTAAATTTTATTTTGGAGGCATAAAAGAGTTTGAAAATACAGAAATGATATTTACAGTAGTTAACACATACACATTGCAATACATGAGTAACTGGCATACGTGTATACATACGTATACGCGTATAAATGAATAAATAAATGAATAAATATGTTTATTGTATATATATGTGCAAGTATGTGTTATATATATATATATATAAATATATATATATATATAGAGAGAGAGAGAGAGAGAGATTTGCATATATAA
>NC_068985.1:101694145-101696652 GCF_001194135.2 Octopus bimaculoides | reverse complement strand
TTCTTCTTCTTCTTCTTCTTCTTCTTCTTCTTCTTCTGCATCGTCGTCGTCGTCAGTGTCCTTCTTCGCTTCGACATTTCTCGTTTTATTTTTGTTACTCTCTCTCCTCCATGTTCTTGACGTTATCATTATCATCATCATCATCATCATCATCACCATCATCATCATCATTGCGTGAGAGAGGAGCACACGCTATCAAAGTAATGATGGGTAGAAATGTACGAAACCCAATATACTTTATAAATACCCCACTGCTGAGTGTACGCCAGACACTTTGTATGGCAACTATGTGTGCAACATGATGGCTTTTCTCATATAAAGAAAAACAGCGCAGGACATCACAAGTGTGGTTTCAGTTAGAATATTCTACAAGTCGAGTAGCCCATCTCGCTCCAAAAACCCTGAATATATGTTGTTTAAGGATGATGGACGAAACACCCTTGTTTCGATAGGTGAATTATTCAAACCTCAAATTTGTCCTATCAACACATCGCTATGGTGCTATTCCACTATTCCTGCGTATGATTAAACATGCACATAAGATCAGCCATGGTGATCTCATATCAAGATAAACAGCGCATAACCTCGCAGGTGGGGCCCAGTTAGAATTTTCTTCAGCTCGAGGAGCCCATCCAGCTCAAAAGGTCCCTGAATAAGGTTTGTTTAAGGATGTTGGGTAAAACACCAATGTTTGCAAAGGTGAACCATTCAAACCCCAAAGAATTCCTCTCAACACATGGCTATAATGCGCCCCCACTACTTCTGCTCATGTCAGAGATGTACATATCGTCAGCCACCAAGGGACATGCTCAACTGGCTAAGATCAAACAACTGACAAGCAAATCCGTGGTACTGAGCAGAATATTTGCAGTATCCCATCTGTTATACCAAGACGAAACAATGTACATAACATTTCCAATCAATTAAGATAAGAAGCCATGAGAACCATCATCATCATCATCATCATTATCATTATCATTATCATTATTATTATTATTATTATTATTATTAGTAGTAGTAGTAGTAGTAGTAGTATTATTATTATTAGTGTTAGTAGAAATTAAAAGTTCCATGGAGGTGAGAATACATGTGTATGGCAACGTATGCATGCATATGTACATGTATGTACATATGCACGCATGTAATTTATTTGTTTATATATGGACTACTTGAAATTTTAATACTTATCATATACTTTATAAGAAGTATATGTAGATGTTAATATCGGAAGCATTAGAATGTTAGAGCTGCAAAGAAATCCGAGTAAAGATTGGTAATAAATACTGTGTATATACTTAAGCATTCTCTATACTCCATTAAATCTCACGTAGTATATATAAATATAAATTTTATTGCTATATCAGCTTGATGATTTAATTTCTATAGATTTATCTATATTTTCCTTCATAAACATGTTACTGTTGTCACGTTTTGAAAATAGTACACTGCATGTATTTTCAAAATTATTCCCTGAAGAGAAAAAAGAAACGATATGCATTTGCGTGTATCTACCCCCACCACTTTCTCTATCTCTGTATCTATTTTTTTCTGTGAGTGTGTGTGTGTGTGGGTGTGTGTGTGTGTGTGTGTGTGTGTGCGCGCGCTGCGTGTTGCGCACTTGTGTGAGTGTAACGGAAAATCACATATAGGTTTTAAAATTGACAGCAGATGCCTCGGTAGCATTTTATTGATGCTTTCAAAGATTATACATCTTCGGGTAAAATTTTAAACATACTGCATGAAACACTATTTGATTAAATTAAACTAATTTTTCCCTCTCCGGTTTATAGGACTTTACGTCCCACTTTAGTGTCTCGTCCCCTTCCATTTCTTCGTGTTTTCCTTTTCCTATTTGTATTTCTTCCACAACATATATCATAGATATCCTAATCATTTGATTCCAGACAATTGTCTAGTTATCTGTTTAATGGATCTTTTCACTTACATTTGTCGCAGACTAATGCTGTTAACTGGTCAGACACTTCTTCCATCAGATGAATTTCAGCAACTATGTTTCTGCCTGTACTTCTTCTTCTTCTTCTTCTTCTTCTTCTTCTTCTTCTTCTTCTTCTTCTTCTTCTCGCTCTACTCTATTTTTGCTTGCTTATCATTATCCTCCCCACTTCTTCCCTTTCTCCCTGCTAACACTATACGTATCCACCTACTTGGCTCCGTCCCGTCCCTCATAATATCTACCCACTTACTCATTCCGCTTCCACATTTTAATTTTTTTTTTCTTTCCTACTACCTCTCAATACTTTCCTAACGACTATGTCTGAAGGACGCACAATGTAATATCACAACTTTGACGCAAGTCTGATGAAGTGCATCTCCAACGTCAAAAGCCGCAAATATTATGTGATATCTTGTTTAGAATTTTCGCATAAACTTGCGATGCAAATGGAGATGTTACGGAAACGTTTTTACCTTATAATGAACATTGGACTATATAAGTGTGTGTGTGTGTGTCTGTGTGTGTGTGTGCGCGCGCGTATGTGTGTGAGTGT
>NC_068985.1:101688719-101694135 GCF_001194135.2 Octopus bimaculoides | reverse complement strand
GTGTGTGTGTGTGTGTGCGCGCGCGTATGTGGGTGTGTGTGTGTGTGTGTGTGTGTGCGTGTATATATGTTTGTCTGCTTGTGGTTATGGAAGACGTACTTGTAATTAATATATTTTTTCTGTGTTTTCATGTGTCATGAGTTATATGTATTAAATACATCTGAATTTTGTGTACATGGTAACTTTTAGAGTCATCTATACTGAAAATTTCAGATTGCTGGTAAAAGCACTATTGTCAGATTGACATAACTCATGTCGTCAAATGTGATAAAACATTGATACGTAGTGAATAAATTATTGCATATTGTTTGCACCAAGCTTTCAGCACTTGCATCAGAGGTTTCCTGTCAAATCACTCAGATGGCATACAATTTGATAGCAATCTATTTATGTAAAATGCTATCGAATGTGGTCAAAGTAAATTTTTCACTCTGCTACGCTACTTCAAATGTGCAATAATATAATACATTTACTTCTAAAGGTACAGCCACCGAAGGTAAATTATAGTACCATTCACTAAGCTTAATCACATTCTCACAAATATTATCAAGTTATTAGGATATCTTCGAAGCATGTTTGAAGTAGGACATGAAAAAGTATTCGCCTTAGAGCACCTTTGTTAAACGTTAAATATTTATATTTCAGAACATCTTTCACAAAACTATACACTGAAACGAAATCCGAATTATGTCATTTGTTACATGAACATAAATCACCCCATGGACAAAACACACTGAATAGGATCAGTCAGTTATCCTCCTTAAATCTGTGATATATATTTGTAAATCTACTCCCTTATATTAAATGAACTGATACTTGGCCATACCTCAACAACACATGCACAGAAACGAAACGGTAAGAAATTGCAAGTAACTCGTTTCTGTGAAATTTCACTCAGAGGCAATCTTCATTTTTTCGAGTAACTTGTTAATTATACACATCACAAATAAAAAGACGTTTTAATCTTATGTCAAAAAGGTAATAGAAAATCATGACTCTACGTTCGAAACTATATTAATCCCTACAGTGTTTTCTCGTAGTGTCATTTTTTTACTAGTAAACGTTTCCAATCCTATCTTCCACTACTACATTATTCGGGAATCTTCCATATGCTCTACTTTTTCTAATGTAGCCACAAAAATAAACCATTTGGGTCACTAGGCAGATCCTGAAAATAATGTGTGACTTAATACCACCAAATATCCTAACAAGTCAAACCGTTAATGCTAGGCTAACTTCTAGATTTGGTGGCATGAAATCAAAGAGTCCACGCTTCGCATTGAACTCGATATCAACAAAGGAGGTGAAAAAAGAAGATACGAAACAGAAGTAATAAGAAGTCAACAGATTTCGGGTATAGCGTCACTTTTAGCAACGAAGCTATATATACACACACACACACACACACACACACACACACACACACACACACACACACACACAAATACACACACACACACACACACACACACACACAAAAAAACATAATTTGGTATATATCGTTGCTATTATGCAAAAGTGTCGTAAGTTCAGAACTTTGCATTTTTTTTTTCACCATTCCATTCCTTTTCACATTAGCAACAGTTTCAGCATAACAATAATATTTTGTTGGACGCATAAAATCGTAACTCGATGTTTGTATGATATTTCAGTCAGAAATATATTTGCAAAACTGTCTTACTACAGTTTTGAAAAGCTAACTTACTACACCTTTGAAAAAAAATGCTAAACCGTTGTTCTACACTTTGACAAATTTCATAACTTAGCATTTCAAGCAGCTGTATTTACGAAAGTTTGATCAAAAGATCCGGCTATTGCAAGTGAAATTAAATATAAAAAAGCGCATTTGGCTAAATTTGAACATACGATAGTTTAACATAATGGAAACGATATATGTATATATATAATGTAAGTATACATGTACATATAATATACATATGTGTATAGATATACTCACACGCACACACAAACTCACACGCACATATACGAGTATGTATCAGCGTGCATGTGTACATGTGTGTGTTGATCAGATCCTAAATAAACATAAATACTCACTTATTCATTGATACCCTAGCGTGTTTTTGATCTATAAAGTCAACGAATATTTTTATACCGTTGGTCGAAAGGAAACTGGTACAACACCTACTTAATCACCAATACTACAACATCTGTAAAATTTTATCTACTGCTTTGGTAGAATACTTCAGCAATTAATAGCGCTTCTCGGCTTGGGGAGATGTTTTGAAAATAAAATTGTTACCGGCAAAGTTAAGAAATTCTTTCAAATGAATCTACCATGGAAATCTTAGGTGGCAACTATCATTCCAATGTTTGCCTCCTCCACCGATTGACAACAGATTCTGGTGTGTTTACGTCTCCGTAACTTATCGGTTCTGCAAAAGTCACCGATAGAATAAATATCAGGATAAAAAAGAATGAAAAAGTACTAGGATCGATACATTTGACGAAAAGTTCTTGAAAGCCATGTGTCGTAGTTTACTCGCACTCTAATGTTTGGAACAAGTAAAAAGGTAAACATGTTGAAAGGTAAGTCAGTTAATGGGCTTTTCCCCGATACAGGATCGTCATTTTAATACCATACTCTATGCAGCATTCAGTTCCGACTTATTCTGTGCTGCCTTGTATTGATAATCTTTACGGTGTATGTGTGTGAGTGTATGAATGTTTATGCCTATATCTACTCAGGGCAAATGCATACCTTTATGCATATGCACTCTCATACAAACACACATGCACACTATATAAATATGTAAGTATATGTAAACCATAAAAGCATGAAAATGTAATGCTACAATGTATTCTTTTAAATCCATAACATAACGACAAAGTAAATATACTTGGAGAAAATCCTTTATATTTTGTTTTTCTACTAAACAAAATATTCAACATTTTGTATCTGTAATTCAAAATCATATGAGACACTCTTGTCAATGTTTGAAGTAGAAACTAAACGTTCTATATTCACAATTATCGTAGTATGCCCCCAAGTATAGGTGTTGTTCATCTTCCTATATTCTATAATATCATTGTCGGTGGCGGCATATGTATGGGAAGATCTGCATTTATTTAACATTTACGTGTAGTACCACTTTAGTTATATGATTGTCATTTCTTTTTCTTCGTCAAATTTACGCATGGTTTATTTTCTTCCAAGAACTTAATTACAAGATGGTGTAAACAGCCAATGGCAGAATCGTTAAGTGATACTGTACAACTGAATTGTGTTTTCAACGTGGAAATATATTTGTATATATATTACTTATTTTTATTTTTACATGCGAGGTATCATGTTTATTTTCTTTCTATATGTAAAAGATGGTGTACATATCAACGCATTTATATTAGTGCATATATAGCAATACACATACGTACACGCACACATATTTTAATGTACTATATATACGTACAGTCATATATGTATATATTTACATACATACATCTGCGTGCCTGTCTGTCTGTCTGTGCCTCTCTCTCTCTCCCTGTATATGTATATATATATATATATATTATATCATATTATATAAAAATGTATGCATGTGTGTATGCATATACATACATATATATCGACACGCACATACACGAACAAACACACACACATATATGTATATTTATGCATATATGCATTTCCCCCCATACACAAAAATATATATGAATGAATAGATGTGGAATAAAGCGTGTATATCTTCGCGTTGTGTATGCTGTTTTTTTTTTCTTGCAATCTATATAAATTGGATTTGTTTATGGTATTTACAAATTATTTCCAGATATATTTATAAATAAGTTTTGTATGTAGATACAATATTGCAGTATTTATATACATATGCCTTTCTGAAACTTCCCGATTGTATGTGGGGAAGTAGATGAACATTTGTTGCCATGCTATCTACATGTTTGTTTTCGTACAATTATATGTTAAAAACAATGGAATACGGTACACAATTTATGCAATCCTGGGTTTGAATGTTGTCAATAAACACAATCGTGTGAGCCAATATATTCTCGCAGCTTGGCTCTTTATCATGCGAAAAATATCAGCTCAAATTTCTCTATGTTTAACATATCCTCGCCAGAAACACGTTGATAAATATAGGCGTCGAGCTGGCAGAATCGACTTTGCCTTTCATCCTTTCGTGGTCGATAAATTAAATACCAGTTACGCACTGGTGTCGACATAAACGGCTTAATCCCTTTGTCTGTCCTTGTTTGTCCCCTCTATGTTTAGCCCCTTGCGGGCAATAAAGAAATAAGAAACACGTTGATAAATATATATAATTAAGATGCAGTGCCGACTTAAGTTCCTATTTCAAGCTAATTTTACACAATTAAATCATTCCTGGAGCTACATATGAACCAACGTCAATAACTCCTGACTCTTTCTAAAAGTATGACATGAGAAACAGAAATTCGAATATTTACTGTTATATATCTATTGCCAGAGGTAATGACGAGTAAAACATCAATTAAAACCGCTTAGTGAAGTCTAATTTGGGGCTAAAAGTAACATGAAAGACATGTAATTTAGGAAGCGCTGGGGTGGAATTAAAAACTGGCTCTGTACTATGTTTATTCGTCGCGCTATTTAAGCAATCAGTGCGGTGCTTATATCGATGAAAAGAAGCGTAAATTCATCAAAGCCGTCTCTGTTTTTACAAGAATTTACATAGCTTAACTGAAAGACGCACCTGTGGCGCTGGACAGTGAAAAAAACACCTAATCTCAAATGTATTGTGGCATGTATGTATGTTTCTATGTATGTATATCTGTATGTAAGTACACATACAAACACACACAAGCACGCACGCACATATACATATGTTATGTGTTTCAACAAGGTTATGACATGTCCAAGTGAAAGAAAGGATCATAGAAATGATTAAATCTTCTGTTAAACCCTATCATTGAGAATGTTCTTAAGGGGGCAAATTTGTCCTTGAAGATCAGCAAATACGTGACGTGAAAGACATGTTTATATGCCCTGTATATGTTGTGAATTCTGTGAATTCTGTGAATGCTTCTTAATGCGATGAATACACAGATCGTAACCATGAATGAAGTTGAACGCTCTCTTCTGTTTTCATTCAATACTCACACACAATTGAAAGATTTTAACGACCTCAGAATCATTGGATGCTTTCTTCCTGGCAATGAAAATAATCCAAATATAAAAGGTAGAAGCCTTCAAACCTCTGACGAAGTTCCTATTATCTGTAAACAATCGCATCCTAATAGAAGATTAAGATTCCTTCAACCCATGGCTAATATTTGGCGAAAATTTCGACTTCAAATTAAGAAGCCACCAAACCTAGAAATATGTGACACGGGTTGAAATACATGATGATTCCGAACGAATGAAAATAAAATATATTTCCGTGTGTAGTGTATATGCAAATATATA
>NC_068985.1:101685799-101688527 GCF_001194135.2 Octopus bimaculoides | reverse complement strand
TGTGTGTGTGTGTATAAATATATATGTATGTATATGTATATATATGTATATATATATTAAACAAATATATATATTTGAAGAAAAGCAACAAAAATTCAATAGGTTATGGCAGTACGTATGTTTCGTACAAACTTCATTTATTCATGTGGTGAGAACACTACATAAAATGTACAATGAAAATGTACTCCTCAGCTGCATAATGGAATTTCATTTTAGAAAGTCATTTTGTAGATGTGTGCAAAAAGCAATAGTAAGAGAAGAAAACATACCATCTTGACTATGCTGCTGTTCAACAGTCTAGTGAATCAAACAAGAATTTAATTTCTTTGACATTACTACTACCCCACCAATTAGATTAGATTATATAGAATAACAAGAACAAATTTATAGCAAGTGATAAAAATGTTGATCTCTATGACCTGTCCTCAGTTTGAGTAAAATACCCGTTCTTTCTTTCATTATTTTATTTGTTTCTTCTCCCTCACTTCTTTGTTTAAATATTCACCAAGCACACACACTTCCACCTAAATATACGTACAGTCACCCACATATTCACACATACTTACACAAACGTATGTGCGCACACGTATAGATTCAAAATGAAAAACATCTCAAATAACCACTCCCGATTGGATCGACTCCACAGTCATCAATTTATCACTCGCAAAGAAACGAGAAATGAAAAGTTTCCCTTTCATGTACAATAAGATACCAACATATCTTCTCTTAGGCAAGCTATATAATATCTTGAAGAACGTATCACAGTGAATGAATATTGAGTTTGATATGAAGATCATATAGTACTCAAAGAATAAATGTTATATTATAAACTGATTGTATTTTACTAAATTGAGAAAGTACAGTATCATCTATACACTTCTATATTACTATTATTATCAATTCCTTAAGAGAAAGGAACAAGTGAAGAATTTTGTCTTAACAAGTACTGTCTGGCAATTCATTGCACCAAGTGAATCTTCATATTTCAGATTATAAAAATATATTAAAGCAGGCATTATTTCATCAGTCGGAAATATTCAGCTGTCTCCAGTAAGACAGCTAGCACACACACAGGTTATAACATATATATCGTTAATTCGAGACGGAGAATATTTTATTACAAGTTTTCCGGGTTTATACTGCATTTTAAAGAAATTTGATTTTTTGTGAAAGAAAAATTCGCGTCTAGCTGACGACTTGTTTTTAAATGTTAACGAAATATGAACCAAGCTTTCCTTCAACCATGCACACGAAGAGAATAAAATGTTTGTCATTAAATAATAGAATGCAAAACATACTATACTGGAACACAACCTTAATGATTGCAAAAAAATATAAATGATATAAAATAGAATAAAATAAATATACTCTATGTTTTGCATTAATTAAAACAATAGCGTCAACTATCATTTTTGGTTATAAGAACATGTGTTATTTCCTTTTCGAACATGTCTGGCACAACTCCAATGGGAAAAAAATTCGCATCCTAATTATTGTATTAAAGATATTGAGTAATAATTAATTTTTTTCTTTTGGATTTGAAATTTTTATAATTCTTTTGTACATGAAATATTGCCGACATCCAAAATACATTATCATATAAATGATTAATAATTAGGGAAATTGACCCCAACAATTTAAACTTCACAGACTTTTGCATAAACGAAATGTCGCCGGAAGTGAAACATTGTGGAGAATGCAAATATATTATATGGTGTTTTTTTTTTATATAATGAGATGAATGTTACACATACAACAATCCACGCACATATATAGAACTCTATACCAGGCATACACCCCATAAATAAACACACCAATGAACGCACACCCCATAACCACACACACAGGGACAGATACACAGAAACACAGACAGACAGACACACGAAAAATATGAGCTAATTCTACCACGGGAGTAAACGAATTAAAATGCACGAATTCCATACATTAAGTATTAGCTGATGCTATCTTATAATATTCCAAAATGAGACAATGATGTAAAACATATTTGAGCGTCTTCGCAGAGTAATTGCCATCTTTGAGTAATTCCACTTCAAGTAATGTCACAATTTATATGAGGTTTCCATATAATAAACTCGATTACGTTCAGTATGATAAAGATCTGGCGAGATGAATTTGACTACTGAAACATTGTAGATGGCCATCGTATACAAACACACACACACAAACGCGCACACACATACACACACATACACACACACGGACACACACATGCACACATACATAAACACACAAACGCACATACACACACAAGAACACACGCACGCATGCACATGGGCGTACATATAGGACGATATTCTACAATGTTTATATAGATAAGGCGCAGGAGTGGCTGTGTGGTAAGAACCTTGCTTCCTAATCACATGGTTCCGGGTTCAGTCCCATTGCCTGGCATCTTCGGCAAGCGGATTTGTAGACGGAAACTGAAAGAAACCAATCGTATATATATATATGCATTTGTGTGTTCGTGTCTGTTTATGCACCCACCATCGCTTGACAACCGATGTTGCTGTGTTTAAATTCACTTATCTTAGTAGATCGGAAAAAAGATACCGATAAAATAAGTACTAGGCTCACAAACAATAAATCCTGGGGGTCGATTTATTCGATTAAAGGCGGTTCACCAACATGGCCGCAGTCAAGTGACTGAAACCAGTAAAAGAGTAAAGAGTATATATATATATATATATATTATATATATACATATATA
>NC_068985.1:101677553-101683908 GCF_001194135.2 Octopus bimaculoides | reverse complement strand
TATATATATATATATATACATATGTATGTATATATATTATCTTGTTAGATGTACTATAACATTTCAAGTGAAATTTCTAACCTTTTTCAGGTTTGCTTTTATCATTATCCCGCTCATACCGAAAGCTAACATTGGTTATATCTCAATAATCATAATCAAATATATTTATTATTAGTATTATCATTATTTTTATTGTTATTATTATTATTATTATTATTATTATTATTATTATTATTATTATTATTATTATTATTATTATTATTATAATGATGTTGTTGTTGTCTTTTCTTCTTTCTTCAAATTGTCCATACACCTAGGGAAGAGAAGCTCATTGTATGCATTTGCAGTTTACACACACAAATCCACAGGTAAAATATGTATTTAAAAAAAATAATAATAAATAAATAAATTCTTGAATGGATGTTGTTATCACAGCGATAATGCTCTTCTCAATACATGGTTCGTTCCAGTTAACACGATTTTTTGCATTTCCTGTAGGGATGGTAAGCCTGGTATCATTTTCAAATAGGTTTCAGTCCCTTTTTTTTTTTATCATTCCTAGAGATCCTACAATCACTGGTACGGTAGTCGCCTTGAGGGGCCACCTTTTTTAAAAATTTCTCTTAGCAAGTCTTTATATTTACTGATCTTGTCAAATTCTTTCACCGCTAAATTGTGATCGCAAAGAAGTCTCATGTCAATTATACAGGGGCCGTATTTATCATCATTAGCAGCAGCAGTAGCAGTAGTTTTAGCAGCAGCAGCAGCAGTGGTAACAGCAGTGGTAACAGCAGTGGCAGTGGCAGCAGCAGCAACAGCAACAGTACCAGTAGTACCGATAGTGGCAGCAGCAACAGCAGTAGTGGTAGCAATAGTGGTAGTGGCAGCAGCAACGGTGGTAACAGCAGTAGTAGTAGTATTTATAGTAGCAGGAGTGGCAGCAGCAGCAGTAGTAGTAGTAGTAGTAAGTGCGGCTTATGTAATATATTTTTTTGGAGTGGGATGTGATCCGACTTGTCAAAAAGAGTTCAAATGTCTTCTACTAGTAGCAGCGAACAAAAGCAACAATGACCTTGACCTTAAGAAAAATTAAGGAAGGGCCGACTTACTCTGTTCTGTATTATTTGTGAATAGAGAAGTTATGTTCGACCAGAGAGTATTTATTATTATTCTCATTATTTCTTTTCCACGTGCATTTCTGTTATTGCAATGAAAGGTATGTTTGTATATCTCTGGTAGTCATGGAGAAAATAAATGTAATATTTTAGAAATTAAAGTTGCCTTTTCTAGAGATGTTCGTTCGTATGTCCAGTTAGAGAGATGCTTACATCTTTGAATACTCTGGGAGAAAGGTAAGAAACGACAAGAAGAGTCAAATTTTGACAGAAAGTTTTAAGATTCACCAAAGATGGTTTTTGTATGTCCACACAGAGAAAACTATAATGTTTTCAGAATAATAATAAAAAAGGATGTTTACTTTTACGAATACTCAGGGAGAGAGGGAAGGATGAGTATCAAAAGCAGTTGAGGATATTAAAGTTTGTGTGTTTGAAAATTGTAGATATGTAAATTTGTAAATTTGTAAATTTCTTAACTTATTTTGAAGTGGATTTTAAATACTCACAGGGTATTGTAGATATTCTTACGAAATAATTTAATTTGATAAAGCAAATAAATAATACAGTGTGTTTATTTTAATGACCTATGTATATATTCTTTGAGTTCCTTTGTCCTACGTGTCTGGAAGCCACTCGGCAAGAAATGGAAACAAAACTGAGAGAAGAAAATCTCATAACAATAAAAATGTTAAAAATAAAACCAACAATTAAAATATTAGTAGTAATTAATTAAATTTATATCGTGATGGATGATATGTTTATATTTGTTCTCTTTTCTTTTGTTTTTGCTGTGATATCCATTCTGAGTTTCGTATTAATAAGGAATAAACCACAAATACATTCCGAATCACCACCACCAGTTTCGTTGGTTAATTAGTTTTCATATCGTAAACTTGGTAATATGATTTAGCTGGCAGCTGTCAGTTGATTTAGGGTAATTAGAAGATACATGTTTGAGCTGGCCAGATTAAGTAATGGCATCAACAGAACGCGCTCAATTTCCGTTTAATTAAATCAGAGCGGACACGACAAAATTGGTCTCACAATAGAAATAATACTAGTTACAATAACATCATCAACAGCAATATAAACAAAATCTAGAGTAGCAACCATTTCTAATTATCAATTCGACTAAAGTAAGAAAGTCATCGACAGGAAAACTTTTAATAAAAACAACTATACCAGTAACAATAGAATCGATAGCTTTAATAAAAACCAAAACCATGAGAGACAATGGTAATAATTACAAATCGAGCAGGCGTGGTCGTCTAGAGCGACTATCGGAATGATGGTAGCAACAACTAGAAGAAATAACAATATTAGTAGATTTAGGCTGCCTCTGCTATTTTTCTTGATATTGCTATAAAAAATATTTTCAAGTATTAGCAACTGAAACTGCATTCGTAATAATAGTTGTTAACGATATAGCTGCACAAAAACTGTTGCTGCTGTTGGTATTATTATTAGGCCTTGTGCCTCTCAAAAATTATTATTATTATTATTATTATTATTTTCATCTTTCTTCAAAGTTTCTTCCATTTCTCGCCGAGTGTTTTCCGTACACTTAGGACAGAGGTTATCAAATTCGTTTGCCGAGATATTATGGTCACAGAGTATGCTTATGTCAATCAATAAACAGACTTTATTGCCCATTGTCTTTCACAACAATGTCTGGTTTATTTACCTTGATAGTACCATTTGTACATACTGGAAAGTCCCAAAGAATACTTACACTTTCTCCCTCGTTTACAGTCTTAGGGTAGTGCTTGTAGCATTTGTCATTAATTTTGATTTTATAATGCCGATAAATTATCCAATGTAGATATTGGCCAACTCTGTCATGTCTTGATTTGTACTCTACAGGTGCTAAAACCTTACATCAGAGATTAGGTGGTTGGCTGTTTTAATCCCATCGTTGCAGTATCGGCACTTTCGGTCTACACCATTTTTCATCACATTGGCTTGATAGTTCCTGGTCAATAAGCTCTGATTTTGGGCACCCAAGATAAAGACTTCACTCTCTGCATTTAGCCCTGATTTTCGTAGCCACTGATGGGTGTGCTTCTGGTCTACAGCAGCTTCTTTGCTACGGGCCACATACTTGCCATATGGAAGTTTTGTTCCCACTTATCAGCCAATTTACTTTGTTATTGATTTCAACATTTGCAACTACAGTTGCTGCACTTCCATCATGCTGTGCAACCTGGGTATTATGCATAAATTCACTTGAACATTTTTTGCGCTCCTTCATAAACGTCTTAGGTCTTTCATGGTTTTCAACGAGCTTTAGGACAGCAAATTAGCAAATTCTTTAGCGCCGGTTAAAATCTTTAGAGGATTTTCGCCCGCTCACATTTACTTTCATCCATGATTGGGGTCGATGTAAACGACGTATCGCTGCCTCCCTGAAATCGCTGCCTCCCTGAAATCGCTGCCTCCCTGAAATCGCTGGCCTTCAGCCAAAATTTAAAAACATCATTATGATTGTAGTAAAATCTGTAGCTGTTGAAATATTAGCAGCAGCTGTAATAGTACGATGACAAAATTTCGACAACGGTTGTATTTAATTTTATCTCATATGTTGAATAAGAATATTAACAATATTACATCCGCTTCTCTTCGCAAACAAAAACTGTATCTTTATTATATTCCGGTCAATTAAATCACATTAATTATATGTAATTATTATATGATTAGGCGAGATAGATATCCATTGTAAACTAATCGAAGCTCGTATAATCCAGGAATGTTATTCATGCACGCACTGGCGTACGCATATACTTACTCACATGCATCTACGTATGTGTGCTGGTGTGTCTACGTGAACAGAACAACAGCCGATGTATATGTGTGTGTGTGTATATATGTGCTTACAGAGTGAGAGAGAGAGAGAGAGAGAGAGATAGGGAGAGAGTGTGTCTTCCCTTAACGGTGTTCCCTTAAAATAATTTACGCAGCCCTTATATAGCAGCCATGTAGATTCTACATACACACATACAAAGACACAGTCCCACGTACGGAGAGAGAAAGAGAGAGAGAGAGAGAGCTAGAGGGAGAGAGAGAGAGAGAAAGAGAGAGAGAGAGAGCGAGAGAGAGAGAGAGAGAGAGAGACGGAGAGAGTGAGACAGACTAAGCCGAAAAGAGAGGGAGAGAATGAGAAAGATACAGAGAGAGAAATAGACAGACATGCAGAATTAGAAAGAGCGACAGAAACGAGAGAGAGGGAGAGAGAGGGAGAAAGATGGAATGTAAGAAATAAGAGTGGCTGTGTGGTAAGTAGCTTGCTTACCAGCTACATGATTCCGGGTTCAGTCTGCGTGGCACCTTGGGCGAGCGTCTTCTACTATAGCCACGGGCCGATTAAAGTCTTGTGAGTGGACTTGGTAGACGGAAACTGAAGGAAGCCCGTCTTATCTACATATGTGTGTGTGTGTGTGTGTGTGTACATGTGCGTGTATGTGTGTGTGTGTGTGTGTGTGTGTATGTCTCTGTGCCTGTGCTTTTTTGTTTGTGTTTGACCTCACCATCATTGCTTCACAACCGATGTTGCTGCGTTTACGTCCCTGTATCCTAGCGGTACGGCAAAAGAGACCGAACGAATAAGCACTAGGCTTAGAAAGTGCAAGTCCTGGTTTCAATTTATTTGAATCAAGGTGGTGCTCCAGCATGACCGCTGTCAAATGACTGAAACAAACAAAGGAACACGGAAGCATATGAAGAACGTATTTATGAGAGAGGGCTTGCCTGTGTATATGTGCGTGTCTGTGAGATTGTGAAGCGCATGTGAATAAATGTTTGATCATGCATGCATGATCAAACATTTATTCACATGTAAATATATGCATGTGCATTCGTATATTTTCATGCATGAAATTCAGCCTTGTCTCTCTCTATGTGTGTGTGAGTGTGTGAGTGTATGTGTGTGTGTGAGTGTGTGTGTGTGTATGTGTGTGTGTGTGTGTGTGTGTGTGTTTGTGTGCATGTGTTTGTGTGTATGTGTGTGTTTGCATGCGTTAGCATTTGTGTCTCCATGCCTGGATGTGTTTGTGAGTGCTAAATTTATAATATAATACGTGAACTGGCAAATGTTTTGTCATTTCCTAGTTTCAGTTATTAGACTGCAAATAATTTTTGCCGAACGAACCGACTCGAAGAATTTTTGTGAAGTCTGTTACTTATTCTATCCGTCTGTTTTGCCGACGTACTAAATTACAGGGACGTCCATGCACCGACATGGTGAGTAACGAACACAGACACAAAGACTCACAGAAATATTAGGAGACGTACACACAAGTATAAAGAAACACACGCACAACTATAAAAACATACGCACAATTATAAGGAGACACACATACACTTATAGTCGACGAACTCCTTTCAGTTTCTATCTACAACACAAGGATTTGATGAACCCAAAGTTATAGTAGATGACACTTATCCGAGTTGTCATGCTGAGGGAGTGAACTCTGAACACTACGGTTGGGATGTATACTGCTTACTACACCGTTACCGATGCGTATGTTTGTACAACAATTTTGAGAATCGGATGAACACACAGTTATGTAATATTCGATGCGTATGATGCAATGTCATTGTGTTGAAAAACACACACCGCTCCTCATATATCAGCCATTAATTTCAGTGAATGTGCGCCAACGTCACATTTTTTAATCTAAATATATCATTGAGATCAAATACAGCGGGGTTGTATTTGGTGTAATGATATACGCAAAGGAATATTGCACGATAACAATTATATATCCAGCGGTGTTTAGTAGAATGTTAACTCTCATTCAATCAAATATATGGATAATTCTATATAGGCATTGCCCATATAAAACGACAAGATTTCAGAATCCATACAGGGATAATAATAAACCGTGTTATGTAATTCATTTCTAATTGATTGATATATCTGAACACAAGGGATTTTAATAAAATATTGTTTCTCTAAAATATGCATTGGATAACTATTATTTTTTGTTTTTGCTTATTCTAAGCGAATATTCTGAATTAGCTACCTAAATGAGAAAATTGGAAGACCATGTGGTGTTTATATTATGCATTTCTAAACTTGCTAGAAAATAATGGTGAAATACAATTGAAATAATCACAGGTATTATTATATACAAGAATATACATACCATATATAAACACCTCCTTAAACAGGCACTATTTGTTCTTTATTTACTGCCTTAAGCGTATAAGTTTATGTGCGTATATATATATATATATAT
>NC_068985.1:101675592-101676857 GCF_001194135.2 Octopus bimaculoides | reverse complement strand
GTGTGTGTGTGTGTGTGTGTGTGTGTGTGTGTGTGTGTGTGTGTGTGTGCATAAATGTACCTTCCTACAGGCATATGTTTCTGCAATATGCAATATGGATCTGCCCCTCAATACAACAAAAAAATCCATCTCACATTCTTTTCTAGTCTCCTCGTCTCAAGTCATTCTTGTTTTTTTTTGTTTTTTTTGTAATTTGCATTTTCAGCGACTGTTGTAGAATTGCACAACTTTCCTCACATATGAAAACCATTATCCTTCCCCACCGCATCTGGAATTCTCCAGACATGTCACTCACACAGCCAACTTACATATCTTCAATTTCTTAATGCGTATTTTCACGAAGCTCAGTTTTGCCTCTCCTCCCTATCACATTCGAATATTTCATTGAAAGAGTCTTATACAAACGCAGACACACAGTCGCTTACTTTTCACACACTATCACGCCTCGCATACACTCACACAAACATACACACGGACAGATACACACGCAGATATACATACAGGCGCACAAGCATGTACATTGTCACAAGCACATCCATAATTTTCAGAACAAAGGTTTGTGTTCATTTGGGTATTAGTCATGCATATGAATAATTGAATGAATAAATAAGTGACTAAATGAAAACGGAGTATTAAGGTTAAGCAAAAGACTAAGTATTCAAATATTTATATAAACATGAATCTTCAAATAAACATGTAATTTTGTGTCAATTATGAATTAATGCAAATTCTGGGAACTTAGGACCGGGAAAAGACATTTTTTTTTATTGTTTGCTCAATGAATTAACATAATTATTACAATTTTAGAATAAAGTATTTTATAAAGCATTATATACTGGCTTTTCAACGTATGTCGATATTAAAATGAGATTCATTGCTATAAACAAGGATAAAACGTAGGCATCTCTACTCCATATCTTGCATCTTTGACTGTGCTGCTGCGATCAAATTTTTTAAATTATAATTTACACTTTTTAATGGAGGGTAAAACATTTAAAATTAGGATATATATATATATATATTCTCTTTACTCTTTTACTTGACTCAGTCATTTGACTGCGGCCATGCTGGTGCACCGCCTTTAGTCGAGAAAATCGACCCCATGACTTTTTCTTAGTAAGCCTAGTACTTATTCTATTGGTCTCTTTTTGCCGAACCGCTAAGTTACGGGACGTAAACACACCAGCATCGGTTGTCAAGCGATGGTGGGGGGACAAACACAGACATACAAACACACATACATATATATATATATATATGCATAT
>NC_068985.1:101671346-101674914 GCF_001194135.2 Octopus bimaculoides | reverse complement strand
AAATGACAACTAAATAAGCAATTATCTTATGAGCTTCGCTAGCTTACAGCTGTTTCTGCTACAAGTTTTTATAGGACTCATCATTAAGTGCTTCAGTTTCACTTTATACCTTCATCAGAACCGTCATCGAATAAGAAATGCAATTTATTACGCAATGCCTTTAATGCATTTCGTTTGTTTTCTTCTTGTAATCTCTGATTGACTTGTAAAATATATGAGCCAATTGTTGCCAACAATGAGTACCCCGTTTTATTTGCAGCTGTATTGTACACTGCTTAGGACATTATTCTCTACGACAACAGGATTAACCACCATTCAAGTGATAGTTTGCCCTCCTTCTTAGCAAGGGAGTCGATTATATAAAAAGCTTTCTTATTTAGTCAGTCTACAAATCTGAATTGTATGTATAATACTATGCATTATTGAACAACTCGTGGATATACAAAATAAAGCTGTGAAGACACTGGCACCTAGAGGCTAGCGAAATATTTGCACTTACGCATTCGAAAGCATATTGGCGCATATCTTGTAATAAATGCATGTTTCTCTAATGCATTATACGATTTCCCGGTCACTGGGGCTTGGAGGTTCACTGGAGTGTTTATAACTGTAGTACTTCAAACACATTGCGAGCTGAAAATTAATTGCATCAGATGAAGAATGTATATGTCAATATTTTCTGTGTAAAAAAAAAAAAAAAAAAAAAACGTTTATAGGTGCTTTTGTAGCTTTCTCACGTGCATGGTTATATATTTGTCGTATTTCATTCACTGTTGATATATTGGCTTATATACACTATCTAAGATCAGCGCTTATATTAGCGAGTCAAAAACATGTTTCGAATGCTTGAAAGAGCGACTGTATCTTTTAAAATACTTAAGAACCTGAATGGGCTGTATACATGCGTCGAACAATAGTTTTTCATCATGTCTGCATTTTACAAAATACATCCCCGAAGGAATTAAGAATAAATATTCAGAGTGACCATAAACTATTCCCGTATTGGGTTCTGATGTTGTTGACACTCGTATAACACTCCATATATTTCCTGAGATGTTAATTGTTTCTCTTTAATTGTTCCTTTTATTTCATATTTCGCTTGCTCATTCAAATCTCGATTGATCGAGCGCAGTTTGACAAATGGCGAAATAAATATGATATCTTTCACAAGAAACCCATTGTAGCTGTATTCCACAAGGCTCTATGTATGTATGTATGTATGTATGTATGTATGTTTGTATGTAAGTCTGTACGCACGTATCTATATATCTATGTATGTGTTGTTTTTCTCTAGTTTTATTGCATAAACGTATAATATAATGAACATAAAGCTGCTGTTCATATAGTAATTATATATAGCATTGCTGTATATTTAGACATCTAAATTACAGTTCGAATGTTGTGCAACCTTTTGAAGAAGGAACGTATCAATTGCAGTCAATGTAAAAGTATATCAGCATATGGCTGTTGACTACCTATTGGTTAATGAGATTTGTCATATACACACACACACAGTCAAACACACACAGAGGCACTCACGCATGTAAATACATACGTTTGTGTATATATGTTTGTGCATATGTGTATGTGTGCATGTGTGTGTTTATGCTATTTATATTTTAGAACTGACCAATGTGTCCGCTTACATAAATAGTTTAATTGCCTACTAGTTTTCACATATCATAATTAAAGTGTGTAAATGAATCCCACGGAGCATTGAAATCTCATATCAAGGTATTTCATTATCGATTAATACAGACACAACGGCTACAAAATGTACTTTGAAACTCTTCTACTGTGTTATGGTAAATCTGTAATATTACCGCAGCGGTAATTAAACATATCGTTTGAACAGCCCTAATACATTGGTTGTTATTTTAATACTAGTAATCGGTATATTTCGCCTGTGATATAAGTTTTCTCTTCTTTGTTGCGTAATCGACGGTGATTTGATGAGGTATTTTTCATAACGTGTTTCCATGTATAACAGTTACTCGTGATAAAGTAATACATATAAGTTTTAGACTCTGTCCCAAACATCTGAATGAATCGAAAGCACTTATTATAGAAAATGATGACGTTCGGTCTCCTCATATACATCCTTAAAACATATATATATATGTGTTGTGTTTGTGTGTGTGTGTGTATGCGTGTGTGTGTGTGCGTGTGTGTGTGTGTATGTGTGCGTGTGCGCGTGTGTATGTATATATATATGTGTATGATCGAGCTGGCCAATACATGCACTGGAGCATATGCCGTCGCTTTTATATCACGCACACTAAGAACTTGTATGATCACCATCCAGAATCTATCACTGAGGGGGAGAATGTTATCCAATGGGATTATGGGATATACACAGACAGGTAAATGAATACTAACAGACCAGATATCATCAAATACCTATATCATCAAATACCTGTTAGTTGTTATGGGAGTGTCTGCTGATAGAATGATCTCAGCAAAGGAAATTGAAAAACTGTCGAAATATAAGGTACTTGAGATTGAGATATCTTTCAGGTGGACGTTAAAAAGTAAAAAAAGAACCTTCCTGTGGTTGTTGGTACCCTGGGAATGATCAAGAAAAGAGCTGACAAATATCGTGACAAGATCTATGGGAACCAAACAATCCAGGAGACTCAAAATATTGTGTATACATCAACCATCTACATTCTCAGGAATACTCTCCCCATCAAATATACACGTGAAACTCGGTCCGAAGACGAAATAAGATTCAAATCAATCGGGAAATAATAATAATAATGATGATACTGGTGATGATGATGATGATGATGATGATGATGATGATGATGATGAGGATGATGATGATGATGACGATGATCAGAAGGAATATAAGAGACGCCACGACAATATAGCAAGGCTTGTCCATTGGACACTTTGCAACAAGTATGGACTTGACAGAGCAAAAAACTGTTAAGACGACAAACTCGAAGTCGTTATCGAAAATGATAATGCAATGATCCTGTGGGATTTTATGATTCAGTGCGACCATGAGATTGAGAATAGAAAGGCAGATATAGTTTTGAAAAAGAAACCAAACTATGCTGTATCATAGATATAACATGCCCAGCTGACAACAAGGTATACGATAAGAAAAAAAGAAAAGTCGATAGATATGACAGGTTAGCATGGGAGGTTAAGCAGTTGTTGTCGTTGAAGAAGTTGGTAATTGTACCAATAATTGTCGGAGATCTGGGAACAGTGAGTAAAAATCTCGAGATGTACGTTGAACAAATATGGGCTGCAATAAGTGTGGTGCACTTACAGAAAACAGCACTGCTTGGAACCGCTCGAATTCTCCGGAAGGTGCTCCAAAAATAAGAGGTGTTACCTTAGTTCACTAGTGTGAACAGCGGACACCGTATTACATCTCCAGCGTTAGAAGCTGTGCAAAGGCAATGATAATAATAATAATAATAATAATAATAATAATAATACTAACAACAACAACAACAACAACACAATACGCTTATACACACACAAACGCATACACATACACAGAAACACACACACACACATATCAATGTGTATATATATATATACATATATA
>NC_068985.1:101670244-101670989 GCF_001194135.2 Octopus bimaculoides | reverse complement strand
AATGTAAAGTGTATATATATTTATGTGTGTGTGTGAGAGAGAGTGTGTGTCTGTGCATGTATGTGACTGTGTGTTTGTGAGTGTTTGATATGCCTCTGTGTATCAGTGTGTATATATTGACATGGATATTTTATTAGATTTCTATTTCTCTTTGATGTATTGAGCGGTCTATTACTATATGTATTTTTTTTTATGAGATCTATTTTCAGAAATATTTGCGGTTTCCTTTTTCTTTACGATGTACACTCACCACACACACATAGACACACATATATACACGAGTACACACATGGACATTCACACCCTCACACAATGATGTCTGTCTATATATAACAATCCACACGTCAAAATACATTACTACCTTACAGAATCGAAGTGGAATTTTCTAAAACGTTTATTTCTCACTCATTCGAATATGGAAGAGCGCAAGGAGCAAATTTGTGGAGTTGGCTACAGGAATAAAACAAATATGCTTAATTTAATATCAAACAATTATTCATATTGCAATTAGAAGTCCATAAACAAGTCCCTCGTGTAAAGTGTATTATCTTAAATCAATTATATTAAATTATATTCAATCGGTCATGAAATTGACCTTAACTAAGCAGTAACATTTCATTGCCTCCCTTATTGATTATATATGTATGTATATATATATATGTGTGTATGTCTATATGTGTGTGTGTGTCTGTGTGTTTATGTGTGTGTGTATGTGTGTGTGAGCGTGTCTCTGGGTATGTATATA
>NC_068985.1:101658609-101663627 GCF_001194135.2 Octopus bimaculoides | reverse complement strand
TATATATATATATATATATATAAGTGCGTGTATAGACACACACATACACACACACACACACACACACATACACACATAAATATGTATATATATAAATATAAATAGATAAATATGAATAAATAGGTTTATAGAAATGTCTGTGTATTTTTGTGTATCGGAACGTCGTTATTGTTTTCACTTGGATGTTGCCATAAATGTTACATGTTTCAGCACAATTATTAATCATTTGTCAGAGGGAAAATGAGTCCCATTCTTTCGTAATTATATAGAAAGAATGCAAATCATCAATTTTAGAATATCTGGTTTTCTCAATAAATTTAATGGCCGAGTGTTATTCCTCTTTAAAAAAGAATAGTTCTTCTACATTAAAAAACAAAAAAAATGAAACATTACTTTTTATCTTTAAATGTCTTCGAGAAACATACTTTTCTTCGTTTAGCAGTGCATAGTCTTGCTTCTTCTACGACGTTTAGAACACATTGCGATGTAGACAGTTATAATTGACATCATATCAGCGACTAGCAGCGGATTTCTTAACTACGCACTCAAATCATGTAGGCAGGTGAATCCATTGTCTCATATGCTGCTTAATGTTTCATAAGGACTTATGAATCACGCAGAGGAAACAACTTGAGATATACCTCACAAGGAGGATTTGAGAGTACGTTCTTTGAGCGAGCGACGGGAATAATTGTAATTTGGGAGAGCAGGTGTTACATAAACTATATGAGAAGTCATTGAAATATTTCCATTCATTTTCCAAAGACATGATAACCGTTTGAAATTATTGTACAATTTCTTGTTTCGTTTCAATATGTTCACGCCGATTCGACATGAACTCAAGCGCTATATATATATATAACTTTAGCTGGTATGTGCACATCAGCAAAAAAATTGATGCTGCTCACAGAATGTGCTCATGGATCTTCAGAACTTTTCAATCTAGAGATCATGAAACCACCATCCTTCCCGTCTCCACATTCGTTTGGCCCCACCTCGAATACTGCTACCTATTGTGGTCCCCCCATCAAAAAAAACAAAAAACAATACATAATGAGGATCGAAGGCCCTAAAAGGTCAATGACTAAAGAAAACATATAGCATGACGTGATTTGATTATTGGGATCGACTTATACACCAGAAGCTCTAATCTCAGCAACGCCGCTGTGAGTGATGAATTATTTACACCAGGTGGAAAATATTTCTCCAATATTATCCAAATGGTATCGGTATTATGTTTACAGTTCACCCAAGACTAGGATCACGCACAATGCGTCCCATACAAAGGTCGAGATCACATCACATAGGAACGAAGTGACAGAATTTCTCTACTGCAGATGGTCCTGCTTCTTTCAATATTATCTCGAAAGAAATTTAAGTAGAAAACGACACTACCACTTTCAAACTGTAGCCGGACAAATTCCTCCTGGAAATACCGGGTAAACAACCTACACTTGGATATGTCTCAATCACAGCAACTCACTGTTGGTCCATGATGTCCAGAAATAATTAATTAAAAACATTTTCTCACAAGGGTTGGTGGCCTTTGAGGACCTCAATTTTAGGAAATAGGATGAGAAAGATAAGAAAAGAGGAGTGGGAGAGCTCATCACTGAAAAATATAAAAATAATTCAAAGTTGAAAGTCCTATAAAAATGTATATTCCTTTACCCTTTTATAGCCACATCCCATATTCTGTAATTCCATGTTTATCAAGAACATTGAATATTAGTACAACATTCATAAATTAGGAAAATATAGTCAGAATATAAAAGAATAATTTGAGTTCTGTACAATCAATTCTCTATGCATATTTAATCAAACATCATAAATGAGTTTTGATTGTATATTGTATATTTAGCTGGAAGCCACTCTGTAGGATATAAGTTATATAACAAAGCAGGACGCACTTAAATATACCTTTGCGTAACTTTCAGCCTTTTGGAGGATTTATTTTACTTTTTCTTGCTTTCATGGATAAGTTAATTCAAAAGAGATCTTTTTCACGAATTACTTTGCCTAGTAGCTACATTAGTTATCTTTCCTAATCAGTAGTAAAACGGTTCTAGTATTCTTTCTCGGGTTTATGTAAGTTCTATCAGTAAAAAATAAAGTTGTTGAAATCCTATCTATCTATCTATCTATCTATCTATCTATCTATCTATCTATCTATCTATCTATTTATCTAACTATCTATCTATCTATCTATGTTTTCCATATCCTTTATTATTTTTCCCATTTTTCTTGATTGTCCTAAAACCTCCCTCTCTCTTTGTTATTTTTCTCTCTTCTCCGCCCATCCCCCAATATATTTTCCTCTTTCAAACAAAGCAAAAAACACATCCGATTCATATAAATGAACACCGAAATGCTTGGTTTTTACCATTTTGTTTTAGTTTTGACGAGTTCATTTATCGCAAGAAAGAGCTAATAAAAAATTATCGCAAAATTCCGACTGCTTCCTTTTTCGCAATATACCTAATATGTACACCACACCAAGCACTCTATACATACATACATCCACGCATACATACATACATACATACATACATACATACATACATACATACATACATACATACATAAATACATACATATGAGTCGACATACTGCCCATAAAGATTCACAAAATAAATTACTTCTGACAGTCCGACTACTATTCACAAGTCGAATAAGTTGTTTATTACAAAAATTCTGAAGACTTGATGTATGGTACATCCATGCACGGCGGATCAATTCCTGTATGTATGTAATATATAAACTATGTAGAATACAATAAATACACCAAGAAATATACATTCTAGTTTATATTCTCTTATTCTTTTATTCTTTTATACGTTTCAGTCATTTGACAACGGCTATGCTGCATCACCGCCTTAAAGAGTTATAGTAGAACAAATATACTCCAGGACTTATTTTATGTAAGCCTAGTACTTATTCTATCCGTCTTATTTGCCGAACTGGTAGGATGCGGGGACTTAAACACACCAGAATATTTTTCCATCGATTGTGGGAGGACAAACACAAACACAAATACACACACACACACATACACACACAGACACACAGACACACACACACACACACATCAATACACGTACATATATAGCTTGACCCTGCTTGAGATTTCAAACCAAATCCACAGGCTTGTTGCTTGTCAAATCGAGCGGGACAACCTCCACACTAGATCATTGATGAGGAAACTCTCCACCCACTAGAACCGGTACTGGTCAAGGAAAGGTCAGACCTTTGTTTATGGTTTGACCTATTTTACTGACCATTGTATATATAACAGAATTTCCTATCTCTTCCTCTGATGTGTAAGCCAGACCAAGGAGCAACACCCGGTTTTGCATCAGCCTTAATCAAAAGCACTACTTCCCTTCGCCCTTCGCTCGAGATGCGAAGAGAAGCTGCCGGCCGCAAGAAAGGCTATCATTTCTTCCTTTCTAGTCAGCACCATGCCTTCGTTACTCTTTCCCTCTATACCGATAGACAATATTTTTCTACATATCAACTACTAACCAGTGGGCTATCCTTGTCGTCAATATCATTAGAATTGCTACTGTCTCTGACTACCCGTCGGGCAACGAATAAACATATGTAAATAACATTTCTTCCTTCTTGTTATAAATTCTTCGATGTTTACTGGTAACCTTCAAGCGTTACATTTATACGTTACATTTAGTAGTGGGCTATATCAAATCGAATTCATATGGCACATCACATTCAGTCCGCCACACACACACACACACACACACACACACACACACACACACACACACACACACACACACACACACACACACTATATATATTATTATTTGATTGAACGCCACGCATCCATTTTCAAGTAAGTTTATCTTTGTCTTTTTCATTCGACTATATAACTGAATAAAATAAGTGTAGCAGCCACATAATTAGCATCATAAAATCACAAATCTCTGTCAATTTATACACGGTGAACTTAAAAAAAACGTCACTCTAAATTTCGATAGCGGTTAAGGCATGGCAAGTGTGTCTGCAAGTCATACGTTTGTAAAATGAAGTCTTGAATTGAAAGAAACATTATTGCGGTAATCTACCATAATTTTGTCACCTGACAAGTATTATGAGTTTTTGCTATTGTCAGTTACAGCTGAAATGCTGTGAAGAGAAGATAGTTCTATAAGTGACTTTCTTTAAAATTACAATGAATTTTAATACAATAAATTTGAAAATTTATTAGAAATTCATGTGAAATATTGCAGATGTTCGTTTCACCGACGGAAAAAAAAAGAAAAAAGAAAGAAATTATGAGTAAAAGAAAAATTGCACAGGGCCATGTGATTCTTGCATTAACTGATATTTACAGCATACTGGTTGGATAAGAAAGGCTCATATTTAATTGACACAATTTCCTGAGATTAATAATGTTATATATTCATTATTTTGTGGAGCTCATTAGCAATAGCTCTGTATAAACTTTAGAAAATTATCACAACACTTGATATCATCCACACACATGTATATAGTGTATATCTGTACATCTGCTTCTTTATATAATTATGCATACATAGATGTATACACATATATTTACATTTTTATGTATATATATAGAGAGATACACACATATATGTGTGCGTGTGTGTGTGTATCCTTGTATAAATATGTATATGAAACACCAAGATTTGTCGCAGATATAAGAGTTTCATATGATGGATTCTGTGGAACGTAAAAATATAGTAGTATTGATTGTTCGTTAATGAGATAATCAATTATTGTGAAAGCTGTATAATAACGTGGGTGTTCTTTTTTCTAGAATCAAATGCATTACTAATATGTTTTCTTTTTCTTTTCAAATATTCATCTTGACAATTATGATAATATGACGTAGATTAAGTCTATGTGGCTAGGTACAAATTTAAATAAAAAATATTGCTTTCATTATCTATATTTCCTCAGGAAAGAATACACTTCAAATATCTTATGTAATTATTTTAAACAATGGTTGGGACTAATATATATATATATATATA
>NC_068985.1:101656933-101658476 GCF_001194135.2 Octopus bimaculoides | reverse complement strand
TATATATGTATGTATATATACATGTATGTATATATACATGTATGTATATATGTATCTATGTATGCATATGTGTGCTGTGTATGTGTGTGTCTTTGTGTGCGCGTATGTGTAGACAGGAAAATAAACACAAGTAGGTTCAAGAGGATATTTACATGGAATACAAAAACAAACTACATTTTGCTAAAGGTCTTCCAACTTAACGATTTTATTGCTACTTATAGTGTTACTTACACCAATGGCATCATACCCATATTACTTATAAATGTAGTAACTACGTAAGTTATAATGTCCTCGAAACAGCCGTCAAGATAAGACTCTACCTAATACTTCTTGTTTTCCTTATTATTTCATGCGTATATTTTATTCGCTCTAAATCCAAGCTTCCACCTCCTTGCCGTTATCAGCCTTTTTACCGCCAAAATCACTGAATAAGTAATGTTATCAAAAATCCATAACAGCGGGATAATTTATGTTTTTAAAAAGGTTGAGGTTCTAATCATGGACGGAGACGTTGGCGATTGAGTTAGCATCAATTTAAACACGATTTATGATTACTAAACCACGTTTATCTTGGGTATAGCCAATTATTGTGTATATGCATATTTATAGCATAGACTATTGTCTAAATTTCGCAAAAAGTGAAACCAACACTGACATCTCATTTTAACATATATGTTTAACCAAAATTACATGAAAATATCTTGCAATAAAATCGTCATTACTTTCAACCGCAACCGCCAGATGACTTCGGAAACACCTTCAATTCTTTTGCAGGGTGTTCTTGTTTAACTTGGTGATTGCTGCCATAATACTTGCCTTTAGTTCATCTTTGATGTTACAAGTAGTTTTCTGGGTTTCATGCTCAACTGTGCCCCACACATAACAAGGAAGTGGATGGCAGACTGAGGATTGGGTGGCTAGATATTAGGGGTTATGCGGTCGCAGAAATAGTCTCCCAGCCATGACTGTGTTCATGGAAGTTTTTGCATGGCATTGTTCAGAGTCCTGTTTCCAGAGATATGGTCTTCCAGTAGCCACCCTCTTGACCCAGGGCAGCACTACCTCCTCCAGGGACTTGATGGAGGCTTCCGTGGTGAGTCTGAGGCAGTATGGAAAATTTGATGGAGGCATAACGTCGTTATCACTCTCGGTAAATATTTTGGGGATACAGCAAGGAAACAAATGTACTGTGTCTTCATCATCTGTTCGCACCGGCATGAATGCCAAGAATTCCAGCATTTCGTTTACAAATTGCTGGCAGAGTAAATTGCGTCATGGTGCAGTGTTTCTCACAAAAGGTGTCCAAACGACTCTTCAACATTCTGTAGTCGACAATATCAAAAACAATGTGCATGCGCAAAATATGAATATACAATGGCGACAATTTCCCCATCACAACTAGTACATATATATATGTGTGTGTATGTGTGTGTGTGTGTGGTCTGATCAATAAGTATATGAACTGCTGACATTGTAACGAAGTTAAATGATGCAAACTTTCACTCTAAAACCACATTAACGATCGTATCCTTATTTATATATA
>NC_068985.1:101655723-101656128 GCF_001194135.2 Octopus bimaculoides | reverse complement strand
GCGTGTGTATGTGTGTGCGTGTGTGCGTGCGTCTGTGTATGTACTATGTCTGTGCAAGTGTGTACGATCGTATGTATGTATAATATGTGGATAATTAGTATGGTTTCTGCTTACTATATGCCAAACGTATAGAAACCTCAGGGTAGAGATTCTAAATATGAATCAAGACTCCGTTAGACAAGTCTTGTATGCAAGTGTGTTAACAAAAGCCGAAACATAGTGAAACGAAAACGTTAAAAATACAACTAAGAAAAATAGCAAAATAGAAATGTAAAAATAATTACACATACACACATGTGTGTATGGGTGTGTTTGAGTGTGTCCGTGTGTGTTTACGTGAACGTCTCTGTGAGTGCGTGTATACAGACATGCTTACATATATATATATATATATATATATATATA
>NC_068985.1:101650944-101654773 GCF_001194135.2 Octopus bimaculoides | reverse complement strand
ATATATATATATATATATATATATATACATATATGCTGTAATAGAGACCTGAGCGCTTCAGATATCTGTCTTGGAGCCACTGATATGTATGGAGAATTTTTCAGAAATGACACAAAAAGATTACAAGGTCTCGGGAAACTGTCGGTGCTAATCTTTTAAGGAAAGACCTACATCGCGTATATAATGGAATATATGTGTGTTCGTGTGTATTTGTAGTAAAACTCAAAACACGAAGAACTAACACGAATAAAAAAACAGCAACGCGACGACGTGGTTGATGTGAAGTATTAGCAGACGCTCAGGAAAGGAAAGAAAGATCGTTGAACGTTTCGAGCAAAGCTCTTCTAAACAAACAGACGAAAGTCGAATAGAAAAGGAAGACGGAGGAGGCTACGGGAGTCCGTGGTCAATCCCTGATTGAAGCGTGTTGCTGCTCGGAGGGCATAAGCGTGTCAGCAAGATACAGATCCTTGGAATACTTCAGGAAAGAATTAAACATTGTTGACGGAGACATTCTACGTCTTCACCAGTTCCAATTTCTAGACTTTTAATTCCGCCGATTGTAACCCCATGAATTACTGTGTAGATATTCTAGCCTTTCCATGCTGATTACACTATCAAGACGAATATATATTTAATTCATCTCTAGTAATGATTGATTAAATGCAAATAATACAACTTGGTCTGAAATCTTGAAACAAAGTCAGTAAGTTTGGGGATGGGGTTAAGTCGATTACTTATTTTAACGACAACCAAGGTCAAAAAGTCAAGTCGAACTCGGCGGAATTTGAACTCAGAACTTAGCGATGAAAAAAATGCGCTAAGCATTTTGCCCAGCGCAATGGTGATTTTGCCAGCGAACAACATTAAATACAAATAATATCATAATTTTCAATTAAAATCTATACCTTCCAGCAATTTCTAAATATGGAGTAATACTCTCTCTCTTTCTCTCTCACTGTATATATAAAGTGCTGCAACATAATATACTCCCGTTTCGAAAATCTTTTTGTTTTGTTTTTGTGGGTAAAATGTTATTTATTTCGGCCTTAACAGGCAGGTGCATTCCGAATTCAGTTATTTATTTCCTCATTTTCCTAATAATTATGTTATCAGATTATCATAATGAATATTATGGCGATAACGTATTACTGGAACAGATAGAGCATTTATAAATTATTTTATGATTTAAGTAATTTTCGTTGGAAATCTAAATGGTTTCAATTTTATATCCACTATCATTTTATTCACATTTGGGCATTAATTTTTGGCGTGTTCATTTTATGCCTGTGGAATTTCTTAATAATTCTTTTCTATGAAATATTCTGTTTCAGTGTTCAATAAACGTCAACTCTTCTGTTTTGTATTGGAGCAAGTTTCTCAACGGAATGTCATGTAAATCTCCTTACAGAATCAGTGCACTGTATATGAAATATTTCAATTCATTAATGTAGTTGGTTAAATGTAATTTACAAGTCGAGGAAATCCATATGCGGGACATGATGAATTTTAAGTAATATAACTGCTATTCGTATATAAGGGATCTTATTAAAAAGTATCTTGAGCTAGTGCTATACAAAGAAAACAACATATATTCACTCGGCGTTTTATGTTCTTCGAATTAGGCTCCGTCTCGAGCGACACACTTCATCCAGCATAGTTTCTATTGATGGAAGTATTTCTTGGACTCCTTTTTGTGGATAGCAAGCAGCTGCCTCTTCGCATTCACTTGGATTTCCTTGATGTTTTGAAGACCTGTATCTTTCAAGAGGGATTTTATTTTTCAGCAAGATTCTTGGCTGTAATAATCTTCAACCGTGTCTCCTCACTCACTTACTCACACACGCACACACGCACGCACGCACGCGCACGCGCACGCGCGCACACACACGCACACACACTGATTTTCTCTGACATAGTCACAAGTGGAAACTTTGCTGTTGTGAGACAGCCACGCCTTACACTCTACTTCCACGTACAACCATAAACGACGGACGTGAACGAAAACCTTATAATTTAGGGTGCTAGCGCAACAGAGTCGAAGGTCAATCTGTGCCAAGTGGCTGTACTCTGAGTACTTTAGCTCCGTAACCAACAGTTCAAAATCCCGAGATAATGCATAAATGTAGTAATGCTTAGAAGAGTATATTTCAGTGAGGAGGAGTACACCTGCAATATTCCCATTGTAATAGAAACTGATGATGTTTCTATAATTTAGTTTAACGCTTTGCTCTGTTATGACTGCGAATGCTAAAAACGTATTGGTTGTCCCTTACTGATAAACATAAAGCTTTGTCGTATGAGTCATATACTACGATTCCGTAAACGTGTACTACATTCACAGAGGCACTGATATTTTATCCATATAAAAACCCTTTAAAACATTTTACCCAGCAGTTTTTTTTCTCGTTTATTGCTTTTGCAATTGCTTTGTTGTTTCGTAACTGTAATTTTTAAGATGTTTTGTATAACCTTATTTATCTTCTGGCCCCTGTTCTTTCAGAATTATTGTAAATTTACTGTAAAATATTAAGTATTTGCAATATTACTGTTTATATTCTTGATTCATTGTGAAAGATAAGATGTGTATGGGTTAGTAATCATTATGGTTTTCTTTCACTTGCTTTTCCCTGTGTGCCATTCAAAAACTGCATCGTTTACTTTCAACATGTTAATTATACTTCCATAAATTTGCGGATATATGTTTCATTGTTTCTGTTGAAATGCAACTCGTTATAATTTTTGGATTTACTTTCTTGTTCATATTCTGTAGTTACCAAGATACACCCACGGACTCTCTTTTGCTGTTACACTCAATCGAATTCACAGTTATGACAGTACATTCGATTAGCGTATTCTTACCATGTTTATAGCTTTGGTCTTGCATAACGGAATAAAATTTAATTCCTCTATATTTATTACGAACAACTTTACGGATTGCAAGATCATTTTGTACGCACATTTCTCTAAAGATTTTATAAATATGTCATTTATTTGTTTACAGACAACACAATGCTGATTTGAGAATTGCTAACGAAGTATTGTAAATTGACAAGCCATTTATCAAATAATCATCATTAGTTCTGTGCTCCATGTCCTAGACAGCACGGTACCATCCTTTTTAATTGCATCTCATCATACTGAATTACGGAATTATACTGAATTACGGAAACTACAGTCTCTACCTCTGGTCATTCATCAAGAAATAACGAAAAGCTTAAACGGTAGTTAAACACGTTTGTTGAATTTCTCGTTCATAGCATATAGTGTTGCCTTTCAAGAAATTGCGTGCCTCCTGGACGTTCTAGTTTATATAGATTTCTATTATTACTTCCACATTAAACATGCACAGGCGATGTATTTCCTTTTAGCGAGAAGAAGGAGATGAAACATTCAGTTGCTTACATATCAATAATTTATGAATGTAATTAAAATAAGTAATTAAAAATTATTGATATGAAGGAGTTCTGCTCGCATGCTTCTCATTTTATCTGCATTCTTGCGTCAGATTAATTATCAGGTGAATAAAGATATATATAAGAATTAAACAAACAACTTTGAACATTCCAATACTTCATTAACCGTTGACATCATTCAAGCTCTCTCTCTCTCCCCACCTCTCTCTCTCCATATATATATATATATATCAGGAGTGGGCGTGTTGTAAGTAGCTTGCTTACCAACCACATGGTTCCGGGTTCAGTCCCACTGCGTGGTACCTTGGGCAAGTGTCTTTTGCTATAGCCTCGGGCCAACCAAAGCCTTGTGAGTGGATTTCGTAGACGGAAACTGAAAGAAGCCCGTCGTATATATATATGTATGTATATAT
>NC_068985.1:101646021-101650073 GCF_001194135.2 Octopus bimaculoides | reverse complement strand
ATATATATATATATATATATATATATATATATATACATCGGACATAATTGTCATTATATCGTTATTAGTAACATGAAATCATGAAATCTTAATATCGATGTAGTTACTTTATTGTCTAATCATAAATTGCATAGATGGCGCTGCTATACATAAGCGGTTGTTTAAAGTAACGACCGAAGTTGTAGGATTGAAATTACATCCATATGTTGATGGGTGAAGAAATTTCGCCACTTATTTTTCATACCGGAAGAATAGAAACAACCATGATTTTGGTCAGGAGACAAAGAGAGGAACAGGTTGAAAAGAATGTTTGAATTCTGAATACTTCTCATTGTTTAAATTATTATAGCTGTCAATCCTGTGAACAGCTGTGAGTTAGCATGTTTACCAAATTGGGTTTAGAAATGGACAGGGAACAACTATTAATTGGTTCGTAACATGGTGTGCGGCGCAGAACGGCATTTATTTTGGATTACGCTAACGTATTCAAAAAGATCAAGTGATGGAGAGAGTAACAAATGAATGCTTCAATAATGAGCAACACATAGTAATTATTCCTTTGGATGTAGCAGTTACAATAACATGTAGCTTTTGTGCGTGTGGGTGTTTGTAGCTGCACAGATTACGGATTTAAAATGCGTGTTACTGTATTAGCTTAGAAGCAAGTCAATAATCTTCACAGTATGAATGCTAATCAACACTCGATTGGGTAATGAGAAATACTGTTTGAAGAATAAGAGAAATAGTACGATCAACTATCTTTAGATGATGCAGTGTTTTCCGTTTAATAAATTGATTTCCCTCTCTCTCTCCCCCTCTCTTTTTCTCTATCTCTCTTTCTCTCTGTCTATTTATCTATTTATTCATTCATCTATCTATCTATCTATCTATCTATCTATCTATCTATCTATCTATCTATCTATCTATCCATATAAGTGTGTTTACGTGTGTGTCAGTTTGTGTCTTTTTTTATTAGAATATGTGTACTTAAGTTTTTGTTTTACAAAACTGCGACTGCTGAATATTAGACGTGCTTGCCTTTGCCGAAGAGTATAGATAGGCGATGTAATCGATTTTTAATGGTTTTAGGTCGGAATCATCTCAAGTTCACGCTTGCTATTGTGTCTTTCCTCAATACTAAATTTTATGATGTTGTTTTATATGGTTCGATTTAGAGCTACACTTTGTATAAGTTGTATTGGCATCTATGTGTTATATCTGTATACCTCAGTAACCTATTTAGCTGGGAAATTATGTTCGCTAAATTGGCAAACACCGGATCTAAATAATAACATTCTAAATAATATAGCATCGCAATAATTGATATATTCTATCACCAATCAAGCATCATAATGCTTATTTACGCTGCTCTCTTCTTTCTAGTCATTAGAAAATATAGTTTGTCATGGCGTCGACAAGGGTAAAAGATAATATCATTGTATGCCCAGTGGGATTTATGGATGAAAATAGAGTTATAAATGGTAAACATTATCTTCAAACGGAGAAACGGTCCGAATGCTTGCAAAAGTCTTGACTTCGTTAAAATTATCCAAGTGCCTGCTGGCAATGGAAAATTGATTGACCGTTTATATCTAATCTTAAATAAGAAATTTATAATTGAAAGTTATATTTAGTTTATATTTGGTGTAAAAAAGTCATTACGTATTGAAATGCCAAATGGGTAAACAATAAAAGTGGCTGGAAAGGAGAGTTGTGTAGGTATTTGGGGATAGTGGAGGCAGATGAAATAAAACATGAAATTATCAGTAGGGAGTTGTTGTGTCGACGCCCCCAGGTGAAGAAGTAGGGTCGCCCAAGGCATATAAATAGAGGTAGTCTGACCGTGGTAGAGAGTTGAGTACCTGTTGAGTAGCCGTCGTGTCGCGATTGAGTAGAGATCATCCGGAGGTGCTAGATAGCAGTAGCATGAGACATAACAGGTGTATACAAAGAGTGTAAGAGAATATCATTAACATGAATTCAAAAAATGTTGAAGCAATAAATGCAAGAGCAGTACTGGTAATCAGATACGGAATTGGAATTGTAGATTGGAACAAAAGCAACATACAGAAACTTAACAGAAAAAAAAAGAATTATAAAGCTGTTAACAATATATGAAACATTTCACTCGAAATGTGATATCTACCCGTTGTACATGAACAGAGATCAGAGCGTAAGAGGTTACAATACTCTGGAAAAGTGTATACTGACGTAAATAAAAATCGTAGAAGAACATTTATAGATCAGCACAGAGAAATTACTAAAAATAGTGAATAAAGAAGAGGTAATGAAATGTGGATTTGGAGGAAAGGATAAGAAAGATATCCAAAGAAATCATGTAAAACATATTTAGCTTCTTATCCAGTTGAATAGGAAAATCTCATAAAATTTTGCATTTCATTCGATGCCAGCACACTTTCAACCTGATGATCATATTGCTTACCTCCAGCTTCAAATCCCCATTTCTGACAAAGCCTCCAGTGTAAATCTTGGTCATACCTCCATTTCTAATATTCTCCCAGGGCCAATTTGGAACATTCTGCAACAATGTGTCATTAATTCATTCTAGATACCACGCTCTCTACATGTTGCTGCCACCTTCTCCTCATATACATATTTTCTCTAGTTGCTTGTTTTTAATGATTGATCTTGAGATGCTATTATAAGTCACTGTTTCTTGGTCTTTTTAATTACCTATGTTTCAAAGAGGCCCAGGTTTCTCATCCACATACATAGTCAGTGGCTATCCAAAACTGACCCTGCTGTGCGACGTCTTAAATCATGATATTAATATTAATAATAATAATAATCGTTTCTACTAAAGGCACAAGGCCTGAAAATTTGTGGGAAGAGCCTAGTCGATTGCATCCACCTCAGTGCTCGACTGGTACCTAATTCAACAACCCTGAACGGATGAAATGCGAATTGACCTCGGCGGAAGTTGAATTCTGAACGCAGCGACGGGCGAAATGCTGTTAATTATTTTTTCCCGGCGTACTAACGATTCTGTCACATCACCGCTTTTAATAATAATAATAATGATGATGATAATAATAATACTAATAATAATAATAATAATAATAATAATAATAATACTAATAATAATGATGAGGATGAGGATGATGATGATGATGATGATAATGAACTCGTTATTGTGATGGTGTCACAATAACACACTGGTAATTGCGCAACCTGATAATCATATGAGACACAATGAAAAAACAAAATATTGTGAATAACTGTGGTAATGAAATTGAAGCCAATGATGTTTTACCCGGTAGGCTCAGAGATTCTGGTTCGGCTCCAACCTGTCGATATCCAGAAATGGACCACCACACGCGGCGTAGAAGGAGCAAGTAAAGTAATGCTGTGGTCATGGAGTATTACTACCTGCCCAGTCCGGTAGATGAAAATGGTGCTCAAATTAGGGGTTAATGGCTACGTATTTGTGATCATTGGAGAAAAAAGGGATTGATTCAACTCACGGAACAGAGACCATGTGATCAAGCTAGAGCATTAAGAAGAAATTGTTGGTGCACAGAAGTAGAGCTCGAAGCTGTCAAAAGGCGGGTCATAGAAAATAGCAGCAGAGATGACAATGAAAATACAGTTCTTAACAAGAACAGGACAGTGAGAACAAGACAGTAAAAAGAAAACTCTTACTCCTTGACCCTCTCGTTGCTGACACATGACGAAAGGGTATCTATCTTTCTTTTCGCTGCCTTCCCATAGAGAAGACGTGATTTCTCCGTCTCTTGTCTCTTTCTTCTCTCATTCACGTCTAACTAGCGTTGAAAATAATAATTTTTCTTTCATCTTGGCCTAACAGCCCTTATTGTTTGTTCTCACTGTCTTGTTTTTACTGTCTTGTCATGTTTTGACTGTCTTGTTCTCACTGTCATGTTCTTGTTAATACTTTCACCCTCCGCAAACAATTCCAAATTTTATTTAATTTGCTTTGCCGGAAGGACTGTTCCAACGAAGTCGTGTATTGTACTTGCCTTCGAAACGCGGAGTAGATCGACAGGGAAAACTGATGAAGGGGAATATTC
>NC_068985.1:101644568-101645665 GCF_001194135.2 Octopus bimaculoides | reverse complement strand
TATATATATATATATTGTAGTAAATATAACAAGATTAATCAAATGTGTAATTTTTCTTCCAAATGTTCCTCTTGAAATAAATATTAAAATGAGTAGCAGTCAAAAATAAAAGTTAGTTAGAATCTATTATATCCGGCACATCCTACTACAATATATATGCCTGCTGAGGCTTCCCTGTCATACAGGGTTAACGGACCCTCAGAAGAATAATTTCACAGTTGAAATGTTTTGTTTACATTTTACAAAAAAATCATTTCCTCTAATATTTTGTTTCATATGGATGTGTGTGCATTTCCAGTATATAATGCTTGTTATTAGTTCTATGATAATTTTAGCTGTCAGAAATGCCATAACGTATTTACAGTATATACTGCTGCTTATCGGTTCACTAATACTTTTAGTCATCTCTACTATCATAACTTATTTACGGTGTATAGGGTTTACGGTATATAGATTAAAATATACATTAAGATTATGAAATCAATCAAAACATCTTCGTAAAGAACCATCAAGAACAAGGCAATTTCGTTTGTGATAGAGTTTTTTTTCCACTGGAAACGTGTTTTTGAAGCAATTACTAAGACGGAGGCTGTAATCTGTAAATTTTGATTTTATTTTTCATATCATTTTCATGCCGTTATTTCTGACGGCACGGTTACACTAGCAATAATAATAATAATGATGATGATCATGATGATGATGACGGTGATGGTGATGATAATAATAATAGTAATAACAATGATAATAACAATAATAATAATAATAATAATGATGATAATAATAATAATAATGATAATAATAATAATAGTAATAATAATGATAATAATGATAATAAATGGATGTACGAGCCTTGCACCAAATGAATACAAACGCCGCCACGATAAAGTGTGTGTGTATCTCCATTGACTCTTATGCCGTAAATACGAATATGAAGTAACAGAGAACTGGTATGAGCATGCACCAAGTAAAGTTATGCAGGAGGATGGAAAAGTAACGATACTCTGGGACTATGATTTTCAGTAGGATCATGTAATCGAACACCGTCGGTCGGATATTGTCATATTGAATAAGAGAGACAAATACTGTCAGATCATTTA
>NC_068985.1:101636340-101644047 GCF_001194135.2 Octopus bimaculoides | reverse complement strand
ATTAAAATAAATTGTTTGAAATTTTAATGTTTCCATTATTTTGTTCAGCCCCTATAAGTTGGAAGTGATGTTCCAGGTTTGGAAATTTAACCCAAAACGGAAGTAAAATATTTACAACAGTCACTTCAGTTTATCACTCAGCATTTTGTTCCATAGAAAATCTGATGAAAGTGAAAAAACCCGAGATAACGCATCTTGCAATTGCGTATGGTATTGCTTCAAATCAAGATTCATGCAACTGTTGTCATTTTGTTTTTGGCTTCAGAATTTAAAGATTTGTTTGATAGAAATCATACAGAAGTATCTCACCTTCAAGACAGGAACAATAAATTTACACGAAATAAGCCGAAGGACGAAGATTTGTAGAAACATCAATCAGCTTTGCAAAGATAACTTAGGGCAACAAAGAAAGCGTGTTTCTTCAACATATATACACATATTTAAGTGATCTTTCAAAACTGTTCCCAAAATAATATAGTGTGTCAAAAGCAGATATTTGATACCTGCTATTCAAATACTTCTCACTATCGTGCAAAAGATGGATGAACGTTAATCTGTGATACTGTAGATGATTAGAAAATTTCACGGAATATTTTCATAATCATTCTCCAATAGATGAGAAAGTCAAAGATTACTGCAACGCCATCTATATAATAATTCTAACCGCTGTAATTATTAGTATGATATTCAATTAATTTTTATGGAAACGTATGCTAAGAAATATATTTCCATCGATTTCCCAGAACTATCAATGAAGAATGTGTGTGCCGTAGAAACATGATATTTAGTGTCAAACAGTTGGAGGAGAAATGCAGATATTCTCCAATTACCAATAGTTTATTGACACAAGGAATACTTCAGACACGGCGAACAGAAAACCAGATGGCGAACGTTGGGAAAATTGTACTGCTTACCGAAGATATTCGATGGATATTCCAGACTACACTATTATGCGAAGAACCGATTCTCTTGCGTTAACTAATTTCTTTACTTGCTTTTGTTTTGTAATAAATAATAGATTTCAGTACTCTAATCTAGGCAACATGTCTGTTGTATCACGATTGGTAAACATAATCTGAAAATATTTGCTTCCAAGCTCAGTCAAAGGACTACATAATTCTTGTTTGGTCATTGTTATACGCAGATAATTATAACATACTTTAGTTTGAAAATTTATATGATATATAACAACCCGTTTTTGTTCGACACAATTGAACAGAATATGCTCGTCCAAAGGGAACTCCTGAATATAGTAGTATCGTCTGTATAACTCGGTATTTCTGTTGCTAAGGAGGTACCACTAGATTATCAAATTATTTTGCTGATCGAAAATACTCCAATAGGGTTTGGGACACTGGTAACAAGAGTCTTATGAAGAAGAGACTTCACTTACGACACTTTTGATACATGTAACATCACACTTTTCTTTCTTGTGTGACACAGAGTCTCTAATACGACAGTCTATCAATGTAATCGAAAGATTGGCTAGAAGTACCTAACGTTTATTTGAAACATATGCAGAAAATGTTTCACAGTGAAAAGGAATTTTTGTAAGAAGCCGTCCGTTTCAAATTAAATTACACCCGAACAACTAACATATGCAAACGCTGAAAACCTTTTCCAAATAATCCACTTAATAGTGAATCATATCATGATAAACGAGCTTGCTTAAAATTTCCTTATTTATCAGAAGAGAAAGGTTTATTCCCTAAACTGCTCTGTTAATGATATTCTATAACAAGATATAATCGACTGTGGTTTGAAACTACTGGAATGACTTAGCAAGATGTTAAACTTTAGTACTCGCAAACTGTAGCCTATGGAAAATCCATAGGTAAGAATATTCAAGGATGACGTCAGTTGCATGTTTTGTGGTCGCATTACCTTTCAAAAATATGTACTTTACCGATTGGAATGTCACACATAGCTCGATATATTTCTCCATTAACCCATCAAAGCTCTGCACTCCCTTATGTCTAAAGATATATACATCTACTACTTGATTAAACATAGTACAGGAACAAAATCTTGATATTAACTGAAAATATGTGTACTCCATTTGTCACACATACATACATACCTGCACACACGCACGGACGCACAATCATAGAGACACACAAACACACACACACACACGCACACACACACACACACGCACACACATATAAATATAGTTGCAAGGATTCTAGGCATATTACAAAATGACCAGGGATGCGAATGTTGGACCTCCCTAAGTAATTGCAATCCTCTTGCAACTAGTAATATATCCTATTGAGATGGGTGTGAGAGAAGGAGATAAATCTCTAAAAACTCTTCAGTAGATGTCTTGAAATGGCCATCAAGTATATTGACCGGAGGGCCTATACAGAACAATAATGATAGTGCTGGACACACATATTTTAGCAGGTGGCCTTGAAATGAAACGCATGAAAACAAAATGCATGTTGTTCGAAAAAGATGCATGGACACTGATGAAAATTGGCTATATGAAAAAGCTATACTGGCTCCAACTAATGAAATAGCTGATAGATACAATCAGGATCTTCTTCAAAAGTTAACATATACATAAAAAATGACTTGTCCATCAATCCACTCAGCAGTTGATCAAGATCAAACTGCTCAATGCCCTGTTGAATTTATGAACATACTTAAACTGACTGGGATACCACGGCTCCTATTACTTCCTATAGGGCTATCTCAATGAAAACGTATTTTAACAACTCTCAGATACCTCAAGACCTTAACGATATTCAGGTCAAAATCAGAGCACTGTATCCTGAAGGAAGACGCTTGTGCGACGTAAAAAATGGACGCCATTTACGGGATGTCATTTGTTATACGCAGTGCTAATTTATATTATCTATCGATTGTATATGATACTCTGGTATAGTAAATTTAAAACAAACAAAAGATGAAGTAGTTATTAAGCGTTCAAACCTTTTCATGACTTTTAGCGAGCTTATGTCTAATAGGCCTATTCAGATCGAAATTTAAAATGAAATTTGAAAAATCTCCAACACATCTAAATCTCATAGGAGCGAGATATAAAACGCCAAAATGCTCTGAATGTAATTGTTGTCTTCAGAAATGTTGAATACATAATCAGACGGAAAGACTTGCGAGCCGCTGGAGACAATTGTTTTATGACAGAATCACCACCACGAAATCAACAGTAACAATACCATCAACAATATCATCAACAAGAACAACGACAGCAACTAATAATAATGATGATGATGATATTAACAATAATAATAATAATAATAATAATAATAATAATAATAATAATGATCACAACAACAACAACAACAACAACAACAACAACAGCAGCAACAACAACAACAACAATAATAATAATAATAATAATAATGATAATATCCCTTTCAAATTTTGGTAAAAGCCAGTGGTTTTGAGAGGAGGAAGTCAAGTCGATTGTATCGATCCCATAATTTGACTGTTTTTTTTTATTTTATCGATTCCGAAAGGATGAAAGGCAAATTTAACGTTTGTGGTAGTTGAATTCAGGGGATAAGATCCGCTGGAAATCCATTTTCTTCGAGAGGTTAAAAATACTGCCAATAATAATAATAATAACAACGACTCCTTTACTAGCCACTACTGCTCGAAGCGATACAAAGAAATATAAAAACAATAGATAAAACACTCTAGTTACAGTGACGTGCGAACTGGGACTTCGTATTTGCAAAGAGATGTTAGAATGATATGTAATACATTAAGGTGCGAATCAAAATCTCATAAATCACAAGTATTTACACAAAGTAAATACAAAAGTTTCAATGAAATATACCGAAACTGAAACAAGATATCTATATAAAAATTAATTGCCCACTTGTTCTCTGAGTGTTTTGTCCACTACTGTGGTTTATTGTTTACGGTTAGATATTTCACCGTTTTCGCTTCTTGATTGGGTTACAGTATGTAATAATGAGTCCAGCAGCACAACGTTACTGACATGTGGCGATTAGTAATTTCAACTCGAAATTTGAATTTGTCTTCTGTCACCATCTTCTGTTTAATAAAGACATCCTTGTAATTCTAGATTCTTACTTCTCTTGATTTTCCCTGTGAATTCTGTATAAAAGTATTGTTAAAAACATCTTAATGTTATGAAACATCGTATCCTTGTGAGAATTCTTGTTGTAGTCGTAACTGGTATAGTATTATTTCATGTGGGTGTCTCTCCTGTTCTTGGCAAATTTGGACACGAAGGAGTGGTTATGAGTTCTCATATTACTCTTTTGGATGTTCGTACGAAGAAACATTATTCGTTGTTTTAGATATTCTCAAAGGCTTGTGAAGAATGCCTTTTACATTTGTATTACTGCCATTTGGTTAGAAGCTGTGCAGTTCACAGTGTAGGAGGGGATATCAAGACATTCCCACTTTAGTTATATTTCATAAAATATAACTTAAGTGTCTAAATTTTAGCATAATCTCCTTTGACCAGGCTGCCTTGAGCAGAAATACACCAGTCCAAGCATTCCTGCTAGTTTTGGAATTCGGTATGGAAGTCGTTTTCCGTAAGCGAGTCGAGGACCTTCTGCAATTCAATTTAAATCTCGACACCGGTGTTAAAAGAGTGACAGTTGAGCTGCATTTTCATCTTTGGAATGTGATCAAAATGTTATAACACGCTATAGCAATTCGTAGAATTGTTATAGCGTATTTTCCTCATAGTATTTAATACGCCGTTTTTTCTGTCCTAGAGATGTCTTAGCATTTTATTATTATTTTGCTATTCGTTATATGTTCATTAATATTCTTTTGAAATTGTGCGTTATTCGTTGCTGATTTTCTTTATATTTTAATCTCTGCCAGTGGCAGATTCGAGCAGTATAAGTGCACTAATCCAATATAGATGTTAAAAGAATTAGAAAAAGAACTAAATAGTCATTAAAATTAGGAAACAGCACCGATAATTTGATTTACATAATACACGAAAAAAATTTGAAACAAAAATATCCCTTAACCTGCAGTAATATTTATTTGGAAAAAATAATTAATGCTTAATAAAATTATCTACAAAATATGAATATATCAGATTGCTGATTTCTCCCCTCCACATATAACACAGGGATTACTGCAACAGAATATAGAAAAGAATAGAGAATCGATAATATTTTCGCAAGTCAGTCACTGAAAAGGACGAGGATGCCCTTGTTCAGGATACGAAAGACAAGATATGGTGACATGCGCCGTTACAGCACACCGCTGCATACAGCATTTGCCAATTTTTGCTCGGGTTGTCCAGGGCACCTCACTGATTAGAATTCTAGTCCGTTGTCGTCATCATGCAATGCTTCCTCATCCACAGTTACCCTGTAGCAGAACAACTCAAGCTGCCACCTAACCCACATCCACACACAAGGGAACAGGGCGCGCAGGAGTCACTTGGAAAAACAGCAACAACATTAAATACTCAAAGCTGACGATCCCGAATCATACAAGTAATAGAACGAGCCCCTGTTGCTGAGATTATTGGATACAAAATGCGACTAATTGTATCCTTTAATCTTGCGACGCTTCCTTGGTACCAAAGCTGTCCAGTAAGCCCCTAAGTGCTCCAAAATGTGTCCAAGTCTCGTAACTGTTGAGCAAGAAGAATGGATCAGGAACCTGAAGAACCAAACTTTTGCCCGCTCCTTGTTCAGGTATCAGCTTATTTCCATGACTTCACCTGTACACCGAAGTGTTTTGGGGACTCAGGACTCAGAGCCAATGCTGCTATGGGTTACATGGTAGTTGTTTGATCAAATGAATTTCCCTCATGTTAAAAGAAAAAGTGTGACTGAGCAATCAGCGACAGGCGCACAGTTAACTTAATGCACAAGGAGAATCAATTTGAAGTTCTTTGTGAAAAGTTTGCATATTTGAATAGCAAGAGTAGTGTATTCAACACTTTTCTATGCAATTTCCATCTTGCTGTTTTTCATCAAAATGTAATAGTTGATACGAGCTTAGAGAAAATATCATATTTTCAAAATACTCCGCAGTCAGGTTGAACACGTACCCGCGTGATCATAAACCAAGCGTTTTTCGCATTCACTTTTACTGTGGCTACATATGCTATAAGGAAAAAGAATATGCAAACAAAATGGGATCTGTTGCATGTCAGATCAACGGCTACAAAACTCGTACATTTTCTATATCTGAAAAAAAATTATCGAACACAATATAATAAATGAAAATAGAAAAATTATGGCCGATACTGTATAATATTTTATTGCTCTCCGTGAGGCTGTGAGAAACATGTAATGAAGAATAAAATATGTGGCTGTACACTACGAGTGTGTATTTAATGATATTATATTTATGACTGTCCAATATCGTTGAATAGAGAATAGAGGCATTAACAGGTAGATGATGTAACATTTTATACTCAGGAAAACATGTCAGCAATCCAATACACAGTGAAATAATGTAAGCCACAGTAGACATTGATTTCCACTGTATATTTTTGTTACGTCCTAACAAGGAAAGTGACGGATTATTTCCTGATCAAAATACAAGCTAATAAAAGGCGATAATTTATTTGGGACATTGTCTACACATCTGGTATTAGTGAAGGAAAATATGGATATAAGGAACAGAAAGAAAAGCTATGAAAAGTTTGAAAAATCCAAGAGATGAAGTGAGCAAATAAATTACATACAAATTCAGGAAATACAGCTTTTTACGAAATGCATTAAAGAGTATAATTAAATCGTGTGTATTTCTCAAGCATATTTAATGAATTTCAATTCTGTTCAAACATTAATGAGCTAAGTTTTAGGACGGATTCTTGCAATGAATATAGGTACTGTATTTTTGCATCGTTCGGTACTATCGCGGCAACAAAAAAATATGTACTCTACTCTCCTTCTTCTCTGCAGTAATGTAGCGAGGTGGAAAAAACATTTGCTCCGCTGGGTGAAATGCTTAGCGCTACTTCGTCTGGCTTTACGTTCTGAGTTCAAATTGTGCCGCGGTCGGCTTTGCTTTTCATCCTTTCAGAGTCGATAGATTAAGTACCAGTTGCGTACTGGGTCGATCTAATCGATTTATCCACTCCCCACCCCTAAATAATTTAGCGCCTTGTGTCTGGAGTAGAAAAGATTCTTCTCTGCAGTAATTTTACCAATTTTCCTAATGTTCTAACATTGCGCGCTATAATATTTTTGAGCAGAGATTACGAACGATTGCCATTTCTTTGCAATTTCTACATTATGCTAAACATTTAAGTTATCAGGGTTAACAGAATAGCAAATGAGAACAAACAGCATGCACACATTAATTGCACGTAGACTTTTCCAACATTTTCGATGTAGTATGACCGGAATTTTAGCAAGTCCATTTGCTATGTTACCCCGGTTTCGATACAACGGTACGGCAAATGTCATTTTCTACATTAATATTTCTCTTAGTTTCAGTACAGCCAATATACTTGAGTGAGATGTAATTAACAGACAGGAAACACTATATTTAATGGAAAATTATTTACTTGATACAGCACCTGAATCTTCTGGTAATTGTAGAAAACCACGTGTTATCTTGGTCGGCTTTGAATCGGTAGTGTCTGATTTCTTCTCTATGCTACTATCCATTGCTTCGTCTTGTTAATACATGTGTACGCCATTTTGTTAGTGGCATCATCGCATTGATAGTCTGTGAATAATTTGCGAGTATATATATATATATATATATATA
>NC_068985.1:101632755-101635888 GCF_001194135.2 Octopus bimaculoides | reverse complement strand
TATATATATATATATACACAGAATAACAGTTCCCTTATATGTATCAGTCATTTCAGGGTCATAGTTTATTTATATATATCGTCTGTTAGAGTGTTTTATTGTTTTTTTAAATTGTAATTGATGTATGAATGAATAGTTAACGCTCACTCTCACAATACATAGATATTTGAATTAATTGTTTTACATTCTAGCTGTCCTTTCACACAGAATTTCGTCTACCTTTAAGCCATGACCCTGAAGTGATTTATATATAAGGGAACTGTTAAAGTATATATATAAAAGAAAATGTATATAAGTCGAAACAATGTGTTGGTCCTTTTAATTTTTGAAATAATTGTTATGTCATGTAATTTTGTTATATTCATAGTATATTATGTAATGTTATAATATAAATAAAATATTTAATTTATCTTTGTAATTGCATTATTCCCATATTTATATGGTATTCAATTGACGTCTGAAGTATCAGTGAATTGGATGTTTAACACACACCTTTGAAGGAGCTCTTTTCCTCAGTTTGTTACTTTATATATACATAAACACATACACGCATGCTCACATAAATAAATATACACACACGTGTGTGTCTATCTGCATAATATTTAAACGGAGGATACACTTTTTGCATTTTCTTCCTGTCCTTTTTCAGAGAATTTGTCTTGTATACTTTTGGCATTGCGTTCATTTTCGCTTCCCATACACTCTTTATTTCTATGTAATTTTTCTGGCAATTCGAGCGTTTGATTGAATTCTTATCACACTATTTTCGTCAGAGTCGTTTGAAAAATCTATCTCGGTACCTATTTTTCTATTTCAATCTTTTACTAAGACATCTGTTCAATTTACTTCGAAGTCCGTATCAATATGGATATGCATATTCCATATTATTGTAGTCAGGAAATTACCGTATTACAGAGAGATATTTCGTCTACTGAAAGAAATTTCAATTCCATATTAATTTTCTTCTCCATATACATACTGTGTAACAAATAAATAATGAGGTCCTTTTTTTATGAATTGCGCATTTTATAGAATCAACTTGATATTATACCCTTGGTGCAATATATTGCATTCTTATATATCCTATCATTAAAATTTGATTCAATGTAGCGTTATCCAGGTGTCATATTTTTGCTTCAGTTCAGACACTTTCTGTAGCGCGCCTTGTGTAGATTGCATTTTCCTTTGCGTTGAATGTTCAATGATATTGGTCATGTACTGTGTTTTCTTTCTATGGTGCTTTTTAGTTTTTAGATAACTTTTATATCGATTCTGGATTGTTCTACAAACTATAGTGCAATTAGTTTATACGGTTCGTTTAGTTTCACGTTATTTCATTAATTTTTTATATATTAATTTTTTAACCATATTTATATATGTATATTTTAGTTGATTGTAAGTTATTTTCGCCTACAGCCAATTTTATTACTTTATAATATCTGTAAAAGTACATCCAACCTTTCCTCACTGCACGCATGCTAGGTATATCGATGAACAATAGACCTGAAATTGTGACAGAACGTTCAGTTTCCAATTTCGTCTACTGACACACATGAATCAATTAAATTCAATATACAAATATGATGCTGTTTTTTTTACATATATTACCTAATTTCTTCATTGTTTTTAATTTTTTAAATTTATCTGACTCTTGTTGTCATCAATATATATTTTAGGTGGCTGACTAGTATTTGTGTTTCTCTCTTCACAACAGTTCATGTGGTTCTTTTGAAAAGTTTTGCACAATGATGTGATCATTCCTATCATTTTCTCTCTATATAGACTATGGTTATATGCTTGGTATATCATGATGCAAATGGACTTCCATTAGCTCATTCAAAAGGCCGACTTTGAGAAATAAATAAAGGCGTTATAAAGAATGACAGAAAGAAAGAGAAGCATCCATGTCTAATACAATACTAAGTTATTGTTTATCACCCTCAACATGATTTTAACTCCGAAATCATATAGCCGAAAAGTATCCCCTTTAGTATAAACGATGCACCTGCGGATCAAACAGTTATAGCTGACGCCCAAATGGATCGAACTATTCCACGTCTTATGAATTAAGACAGAGGGACTGATTCGATTGCTGGATCGTAGCAATGTTCTTTTATTTGTGAAATTCTCGTTTTCAACCGTATGTATTTTTAATTCAAGCTGATAGTGTACAATGCTAGGTAGACAATTTGCGGAGTCGATATTTATTCCATGTGTATTTGTTTATATCAAACGGCACACAAGGACAAAGATGCATGCTGTGCACTTTGAATTACTATCGGTTATAATTATATTTGTATGAAAATAAATATATTATCATATTTAATTATGTATTATGTTCAATGTACAAAAAGCAAATGTGGTAAATTAAGTAAGCTTGAATTGTTTACACTTAATATTAGAAATAGGTACTATCCGTTGAAGTTGTACACACGTATAAGGAGTTGCTTCCATCCGGTCTTGATACCGTTTTGTTGGCAGAGAAGCGTCTGCCACGAGAGTAGAATCCTACGTATGACACACGTCGACAATGCAGCGACTGCAAAATAAGATTACGTGCCAGACTTGCCCTAGTACTGCCTTATAGTCAAGTAATTCTTGCATCACCAGCATCTGACCTTCTATTATCAAAACCCTTTAGTTTTTGGAGTTTAGAATGAGAATGACCACTCTGACAGTCCTGATACATTCCAACATGTAGACAAAGACTTTTCACATGTCATTTGCGGAAATTTTCGAAATGACTATAAAATTCGTTTTGTATTCCTTTGAACGAGACCATTTCCATACGGAACATATATCTTATAGTGCTCAGTCCTTTTGGTACGGAATATCTGTGGTGATGACATGATAGACAAATAAAATGAAGAGATAATGCGGCAAGGTAGCAGAATTGTTAGCACGCCGGGCGAAATGCTTAGCAGTATTTCGTCTGCCGTTACGTTCTGAGTTCAAATTCTGCGAGGTCGACTTTGCCTTTCATTCTTTGGGGTCGATAAATTAAGTACCAATTACGGACTGGGTTGATGTAATCGACTTATTCCCTTTGTCCGTCCTTGTTTGTCCCCTCTATGTTTAGCCCCTTGTGGGAAATAAATAAAATGAAGAGATCTAATACACAAACACATATACA
>NC_068985.1:101624179-101632715 GCF_001194135.2 Octopus bimaculoides | reverse complement strand
TGTGTGTGTGTGTGTGTTTGTGTGTGTCTGTGTGTGCGTTCATATGTGTATGTGCATCTATACAACGGTTTCTCTCTATCAATCTGTCGCTATCTCTCTTCCTATATACGCATATATATTGTGTTTGTTTGTAAGTGTAAATGTGGGTGTATACGAAAATAAGATAACATATCAATAGAAAAACCATATAGATGAACGAATGAGTGATTACATGAACGATGTTATATTAATCTAGAAATACAATAACGTCGATATCTGTGTAAAAGAAAAAAAATGCGAGAGATAAAAATATATCCCGATGTAGAGATTGTGATGAAGGCATAACGAAACAATCCACAATCGAAACTGCTGGAAATCACACATTAATATAATATCTTCTATTTACATCTCTAATACTAACTCTAAACACTAGACAGCACGCACATGTGACATCTTTGACAATTTCCTTTAGCTTGTGATGTTATAGCACATGATGTTTTATATTCTTGAATGCAGAATCAATCAAATTTTATTGGCGATCAGCTGTTGATGGTGATGGAGTCGTATTTACACTTCCAATAAAATACTATAACTTATACAACAATTTGTTCTGCGAGCAATATAGAGCAATTACTGCAGACAATTCTGTCGCTTCTTCTGATGTCATCATTGTTTTATTGGTCTTTGAATAAATTCGCAGACATTATATCAGTATGGTAACTAAATTCTGATCTCTTATCATAAAGATCTCTTCTAAGTTACTAAGGTAATATCGACTGGTTAAGCCTAGTACAATAAATGTTTATCAAATCTGAGGCTATGAACCAAAAGAGAATTCGATTCTATAAGAGAGAAGAATTTAAGGAAGCTAAAATTAACTTTCCACAAGCGTATTTATATTCTGTTTATGCATCTTTTACAATATAAAATTGCCCCTGAAGTTTGAAGTGTAATTTATTCAATGTTCTACGTGCATAGTAGATTAAAATATATTTTAATTTAATCGGTCATAAAGATAATATCATAGAGAGTGACTGTTCATGAAGGACATTTTAATTACGAAAATTACAAATATTACTGGGCGTCTAGGTCGTTCATCGAATCGATATTATGTCAGCCATCCTTTCATTCATATGCATCGCGAACAGGCTCTAATTTCGCTATTAAATATCTGTGCAGATTGCCTTGAATGCAACGGAAAGTGTCGATATATCTGTGGTTGATTTACCTTCTAATGCTGCATTTACTTGTACTCATCATTAAATGATATTAGTGATTTGCATATTGGAAAATACATGTTTATAGCATGTAACACTACAATAAAAATAGGTCCTAAAGTATACTATACAATTCAAACGTGTTTTATGAACAAAATTCGATGGCTAAATAAAATGCGAATGTTACTGCTAATTCAATTCAATTCAATTAATTCTTCTTCTTCTTATTATTATTATTATTGTTGTTGTCGTTGTTGTTGTTATTTTTTTTTGCTATTGTTGATATTGTTATAATCCTTATTTTGGTTTAGCTCCGGTTCAGACTTATTCCTGGTAAAAACTATGTGGATAGCAACTTACTACCTGTAACCTAAGGTACCCACAAGATTTCAGCAGTCCTTCATATGCTTAGAACATTCCTGATAACCCTTACTGTTCATAAGAGACAAGCTTTCTGTGGGAGCTCTATGGAACATTCTATTCCAATCTCGGGCATCTATTTGTCAATATCTTTGCTTACTGTTCCCATTGCACCAACTAATATAGGCACGACCTTTACTGTTCTCATGCTCTAAATACTTGCGATTTCATATTTTAAAGGATTGGATATTTTCTGTCTTTCTTCAGCTTTCTATACGATTCTGGAATCAAACGGTCATGACGGGTCGGTTAGTAAGCAACGTCGCTTTTCTTTGTTTATGATCGTTGTGTCCAGTCTATTATTTTCTAATTCCTTGTCCAGTTGAATAGAAAAGTCCAACAAAATGTTACATTTCTTCGACTCTAGTACACATTCGACTCGAGGATTGTACCATGTGTTTCCTGCTTCAAATTCCCATTTCTGATACAGTTTCCAGTACAGTATGTTACGTTTATAACCTGGTCGTGTCTCTATTTCTTATATGCTTCCTGTGCCAACTTGGGGCATTCTGCCACAATGTGTACCAAAGTAACATTCCAAGTTCCCAAATACTAGGGCCAATATAATCGACTGGTTTCATCCAATGTATTGCAGATGCGGCACAGCGGTGACATTAGCTCATTCTTCAGGTTGACTCTCTAGTTCATGGCCAAAACCTGGTCGTGTGCTGCCAGTATAGTGCTCGCTCTTTTTTTCTTTTAGGGTTCCTTTCATCAGCCACTCCCACCTATTTTCCAGAAACTTCTGTTTGGCTACATTGAATCTATTGAGTTCATATACCGCCGTGGTCAACTTTACTTCTCTTCCTTCGCGGTCGATAAATTGTGAGCATCCGGGCGGTTGGAATCGACTGTGACGCTCTCCTAAAATTTCAGGCCTTGTGTCAATAATAGGAAGCTCTATGGCTATTACTTTTGTTGCTGATGTTGTCATTGTAGTGGAACTTCACAACGCCCTGTTTATTTTTGTCCCTATCTATTTGCGGTCGATAAATTAAAATACTTGAAAAATAAAGTTGTACACTTATCTCCGATCTTGTAATTATTATTATTACTATTACCGTTATTTTTATCTGTTTCTTATTTTCGAAAATCGAATTTTGAGTTACCAATTGGAAATTCTTTAAGAAAATAAATGATTTTATTTATAAGCTTATAATTATCTTTTTGTACGTAACCGTGAACAATCAGCTTTTGAAATATAATAATTAAATGCAAACTTCGATTCTTAGATTTGTAGGAAGTAAATCTATGAGCTTATATCTTGTAAGAGATATATCAAATAAGGGTCACTTTCAGTGTTCATCTTATTGCTATATATGGAATATATACGGAAAAGGAAAATAAGCTGTGATTATTGAATATATTTTGCATCAATCAAAATCCTGAGATAGCGGCTCTGTTCCTATATCGGATAGCAAACATATTTCATGATATTCTTATTGTTATAAAGTACCAACATTGTTTGCATTACACGGCATACTTAAGAGTAGTCGATGTGTAGCTTATACGGTATTTCTCTCTGTACCAACGCCAATTCATCAATCTTGCGCATCATGAGAATTTTCTGTAGAAGTATCAACATATAAATATACATATATACACGTCAATACATACAAGTACGCACATGCTCATATATGTCTGCATGCATTCATACATATATATATATATATATATACGCACACACACACATATATGTATATTTATGTGTATGTGTGTGTGCGTGTGCTTCAACCAGTGTGTACGTGTGCGTGGAGAGACACTCATATACATGAGTATTCATATAATCATAGTATTTCATCAATCTTGTCATCTAATTTAAACAGTCTTGTTTCTCCTTTACATTCACCTCATTTTCCCTTCTATTTGCTCATTGCTTAAGTTATGCGCTCAATATAGTTCATATTGCTGCCAATGAATATCTCAGCATATATATGTTTTTCTTCTTTTTCTCTATTCATGTCGTTTTATATAGTTCTTGAGAATATTAAACTTATTTCAGTTATTGGACGATAGCCATTCGAAGCTCCATATTGGAAGTTATTTAAAGACGTTCAAAGAAGTCATACTAAATATACATACATATTCGCTTCATATAAATTCAAGCGGACTATTACAAGCTAAGATGTGAGAGAAAATATTCTATCAAAGTAGTACTGAAATGACACAAAGCAGAACTTTTCAAAGAGGTTAAGAGCGTTTTAATTATATCTCATGCTAATCTAAACCTCTGTAGACACTGGCTATGTATATGCACACATGCATAAATTTCCTACATACATACAGGCATGCACAAATATGTACATATATCATATGTATCTCTAAATATGTATATACATATATATATATATATATATATATATATATATATATATATGTGTGTGTGTGTGTGTGTGTGTGTGTGTTTGTGTGTCTCTGTGTCTGTGCGTGTATGTGTGTGTTTGTGTGTCTGTGCGTCTCTGTGTCTGTGTGTGTATGTGTGTGTTTGTGTGTGTGTTTGTGCGTGTGCGTTGTATAACGTATTTATGGAAACTAAGCAATGCAGAAGGAATTTGTAACTTACATGCTAAGCAATAATGAGGCAGCAAAAACTTGCACGATATTCTGGCTTCAGCGTTCAGTTTTGAGGATTAAATTAAGCATAAGTTGAAAGTCGATTTCTCGTCATATATTAATCTACCACCGAAACGAATTTCGCTATTATTTTTCTTACAAGTCTTTATTCCATATTCATTGTGTAAAGCGCTATACCTCATTCCTAATTATAAGAGATTTGCGTGGATTCAAATTACTTTGATGATAAGGATCAATAAGATTCCACAGCTGGCCCGTCTTTGAGGCTTTTTCTAAAATAGTATTGAATGCATCTTGAGAATACGTAGACGATTACGTAATGGAAAATGTTATTCACGGCATGCAGATATATAATGTGGACTCTGGTGCAGTTTTGCTCAAATATATTTTCTGCGAATTGCATTGAGTAAAATATTCTTCTTACAGACAGTTGGTGGGATTACCCGTTTACGTAAAATATTAAGAATAACTGCTTCCATCGTCCCGAAAAAAGTTTATTGTTACTGATTCATATATTAAATTGTCTTTCTGCCCTTAAACTTTGCCCATGCCACGAAAACCGTTATATTATAGACAATGATTTGAAATGAATTAATATAGGTCAGCCATGCATAGATAACGAACTATTTTACATTTGTATTCCTTTGATCCTGTTAAATATAGAAATTCAAGATACAGTTGCGGCTTAGTAATTGGTATAGAAAATGTTTTATGATCCACATTGTTGTAGATAACTATATTTGTTCTCAAAATACAGGCAGTTGCTAAAGTCATGTTTACATACATTCATATATACTGTTGGTTTTCAAATTTTCATGCAAGGGCAGTAAGTTTACGGAAGGAGTTATGTCATTTGCCTTGTCCCCAGTACTCGAGGGATGCTTAATTTATCGATCTGGAAAGTATAAAAGGCAAAATAGGTCTCAGCGAAATTTGACTACGGCGTGAAGACCAACGAAAGACCGCTAAGCATTTTGCCCGAAGTGCTAGTGTTTCTACATGCCCACTCTCTTATATACGCCTATGATAGGGATTTCAAATTTTGGCACGGGGGCAGCGATTTCGTGGGAAGGAGCAAGTCAATTGCATTAACCCCAGTGTTCAACGATTCTTGCAGCTCGCTGCCTTATCATTAACGCTAATATCGATTTCAAATGTTGGCACTAAGCCAGCAGTTTCAGGGAAGAGCTAAGCCGATTATATTGATCCCAGTGTTTAACTGGTTCGTATTTTTTGATGTCGAAAGGATGAAAGGCAAAATAGACGTGGGGGGGGGGTTGTAACTCAGATATTAAAGACGGATGAAATGCTGGTAAATTTGTTAGCACCCATACAAAATCAAGTAAAAGAAAAAAATAATTGGGTATATATTGCTGGAGTTTTGGTAGTTTTTGAAGGGATCGGCACTTCAAGCATGCTGGAGATATGTCGTTTTCCCCCTAACACTCTTGTTATAATAATATACATATGCACATTATCGTTAATTGAATGTATTAATTGCTTATAAATTTCATATAGTATGCTGACTACTTGATAAGAATCATTAACGGGATTTTTATTTTCATATTTTTTTAAGAGATAATAAATAATTTAAATACAATGATTTAATTATTTTTTACTCCTGACCGGAATAGCATTTACTGCTTGACTATTCCTATAATATACACGTTGGCTGTCGTGAGGGGATTTAAAATAGACTTTCTTTGTATCAATACGTGGAAAATTTGTATTTAGACGTGTGAACTTGCTTTGGACGGCATGTACAATTATTCGGGCTTATATTTTCACCCATGCATTGTGTTAATTAAGAAAGAATGTTTATTGTTTGCTTTAATCCAGAAATTGGAACCAATTCACGATTAACGTGTTTTTTTTTAATTTTCATTCACTACCCCACTTTCAGCCATGTATATGTTTAACTGGAAGTTTTGTTAGCTTTTTTAAGGTATCAGCACTTGAAGCATGCTTCAGACATGTCGTTTTCATCCTAGCTCCCTTGATATAATTCTATAATAATAATAACAATAATAATTAAAATGATGATAAAATGACGACTATGACGACGTCGAAGAAGACTATAATAACGATGTTGATGATGATGATGATGATGATGATGATGATGATGATGATGATGATGATGACGACGATGATGATGATGATGATGATGAAGTTGATGATGGCGGTGATGATGATGATGACGATAACGATGATGATGATGATGATGATGATAATGATGATGATGATGATGATGATGATGATGATGATGATGAGAAAAGCCAAAAATGTCTGTCCTAACAGTAGGGCAATAATAGCATTTCCTCCTGATAGAAATAATAGACGAAAGTGACTCTCGGAATCTAGCCAACAATCAATCATCGCTCATGTCTTGTAACAAGTACGAGCGAACAACTTTTTGTCGAAATCAGATTTAACACCACGTGATTGATATGTTTGCGGTTGCGCCAAGCATGAAGTTTACAAATGAAATCACTATTCACTGATAAAGGTGAAAATGATGTGTAATATTCTTGGTAATTTACCAGACGCTCTCAGATAATCTGTTAACAATCTCACCATAAGATTGAAAAGGTGATCGGAGAACGTGAAAAGCAATTTTGAAGATTTATCTCGGTAATACTACAGAAATGAATAAATGGCAGAATAGGTTCATTTAATTTATGGCACGAATGAATACAAATATGTTTAAGAGACTGATGAAATCAAAATATAAAAATAAGCTCTAATGTTTTACCTGCCTATAAATAGATACATTTATCACAAAATTGCATATGTGGACGGACATAACACATTTAAACATACCGTTCTACAGCAATATATGTATTCCCTTTTTTCTAATCTTCACCTTCTCTATCTATGTATGGATGTATGTGTATACTTATAAACACATGTACCTATGTGTGTCAGCGGATATATATATATATATATATATATATATATATATATATATATATACACGTACATATATGTTTGTACACCCACCATCACTTTGCAACTGATGTTTGTGTGTTTACGTTCTTATAAGGTAGAAAAAGTGTCCGATAGCATAAGTACGATGCTTACAAAGAATAAGGCCTGGGGGTTGAGTAGTTCAAATGAAGGCGGTGCTCCAGCATGGCCGCAGTCAAAAGACTGAAACGAATAAAAGGATAGAAGAATCTAGATATACATATGCATATATACATATTTCGTCCATTCAGTTACAAATCGCCTTAATACGCACAATTACATAAATACGTACATTCATTATTTCAGAATTTAAAGAAGAGATTCACGGCACCGGAAACACTCACATACGATCATACTGACTCACATGCAAAAGACATTCTTACGTTCCAACATATAAAAAAATGTTTTTTTTTTTCATTTCTGGTAAATATTTTTTCTTTTGTTTTAAGGAAAATAGTATTCATATATTTTAGTATGATCATACTCGAGTGGAACTTCTGCGAATATTCGGCGACTAAAAAATATTTTATGGAACATGGCAGTATGTAAGGACAAGTTTTATAGCGACAGGATTCGGAATAATATTGAAGTAATTAACTACGAATTCTTAGCTATTGCCATATGTATTTGGGGTTGCTTTGCAATTGCAAATGTAATCATGTGGATGAATGCAATTATATTAACTTGTGCATAAGTGAATGGATATGAATAGCAGCAATGTTGGATGTATTCTTTTAAGTTTGAAATTGGAATCACACTGAGATCGTATTTGCATTCCATAACACAAGGATTGTGGAAGTGGTTTCATTCAAACTACAGAGTGTGGTTGTACAAACTAACCCATTCACCCAACAATCACTTTCACACGCACACACGCAGACAACCAAAAACGCGCACACACGCAGACAACCAAACACTCGCACACGCAAATATATATACATATGTGTGTATGTGTGTATATACATATGTGTGTGTGTATATAAATATGTGTGTGTGTGTGTGTATGTGTGTTAATTTGGTAAATATCGATGGAGGTTAAATGAAATATTTAGCTTATAGTTATTTAATCTCAGCTGATTAGCTGTTAATTAAGCCATTCAAGATTCTGTTTTTTGTTAAAATTTGCTTTAAATATTAATGTACCCACTATTCACACAACAATATTTAAAAATAACATTATACTGTTTTCCTTTGTTTAACTGAAGTCGTTACATGTTTCATAATAAATGGATGTCCAAGTCGATTCTTAATGTCCTACCGTCTACCTAAAAGGCCCTACATTTTCTGCTAACTTTTCTGTGTCTTTACATTTCGTCTGCATTTACTTGTATACATATATATATATATATATATATATATATATATATCCATATATATAT